>NW_013668453.1:162061-164954 GCF_000517525.1 Limulus polyphemus | reverse complement strand
TTACGTTGATAAAACCAGCATTTAATAAAAACCGTTACGTTGATAAAACCAGCACTTAATAAAAACCGTTACGTTGATAAAACCAGCATTTAATAAAAACCGTTACGTTGATAAAACCAGCACTTAATAAAAACCGTTACGTTGATAAAACCAGAATTTAAATAAAACCGTTACGTTATAAAACCAGCATTTAATAAAAACCGTTACGTTGATAAAACCAGCATTTTCTTTGAAAGAATGTTATCCAGAAAAGTTAGCTGCTCAAAACAGAGTTTTATGAGATTTTAGTCTTAGGAAAATGACAGATGCAAAAATAGAGGAAACAACCAAAACGAATAAACTATAGAAATTCGAGGTTATAAATCCTGTTTAACGAGACAAAGAACCGTAAAGAAAGTTTCAAAAATCGATCATCGCTAACATTGGAATGCTTGGCACGTTTTCAGCATTACTACATCGCCATTACCATGGAAATTAATCTTGCATTGTCTCCATCATTCCAAGAAATAGCCAGCTTTCACGCTTTTCAATCAGGCAAAAGAAAGTTTTTTTTTTTATACTTAAAGCCCCCTAACGAGGAAACACGTCCACAACTATCGTTTGGATCTTTCAAGGCGAAATGTGTAGTTCCGATAATGGGTTAATTTGTGTGTAACTGTTTATAAAGGAAGAATTGTGTGACAATATAGAATATAACTAAACTAAGCTAGAGAACGAAGACTCTTTCAGAAAAGAAAAAAATCAAATTCTCAATCTCTACGGTAGGGTGGAAAATACAATATGTCCGAATGTAGAAAGCAACCTTTAACCTTTTGTAGCCTGTTCAAAAAGAAGACCACCATAAACAAGAAATATTGGTAATTCAGGCTCCAACACAGTCAGTTTTATACAACAAGAAATATTGGTAATAATGTCACCAATACAATCAGTTTTAAACAACAAGAAATATTGGTAATTCAGGCACCTACACGGTCAGTTTTAAACAACAAGAAATATTAGTAATTCAAGCACCAATACAATCAGTTTTAAACAACCAGGAGAAGTATTGGTAATTCAGGCACCAACACGGTCAGTTTTAAACAACAAGAAATATTAGTAATTCAGGCTACAACACGGTCAGTTTTAAACAAGAAATATTGGTAATTCAGGCACCAATACAATCAGTTTTAAACAACCAGGAGAAGTATTGGTAATAAAGGCACCAATACGGTCAGTTTTAAACAACAGATCTAATGTTTCCTTTCTTGTAAGACGTAACTTATGTATCACTATAGTCATATATCAATGACATGCATTTTGTATAAAAGAATACATTTCAATTTGTTAAACCTGATACCTATAGTCCCTTTCATATAATAATGAATACTGCTAACTCTGGTACCTATAGTCCCTTTCATATAATAATGAATACTGCTAACTGATACCTATAGTCCCTTTCATATAATAATGAATACTGCTAACTCTGGTACCTATAGTCCCTTTCATATAATAATGAATACTGCTAACTCTGGTACCTATAGTCCCTTTCATATAATAATGAATACTGCTAACTCTGGTACCTATAGTCCCTTTCATATAATAATGAATACTGCTAACCCTGATACCTATAGTCCCTTTCATATAATAATCAATACTGCTAACTCTGGTACCTATAGTCCCTTTCATAAAATAATGAATACTTCTCATCTTGGTACCCATACAGCCACTTCTAGAAGATCACCAAACAAAAAATATACTGCTAATTCAGGTACATATAGTCCCTTTCATGAAATAATGAATACCGCTAACCCTGGTACCTATAGTCCCTTTCATATAATAATGAATACCGCTAACCCTGGTACCCATACAGTCACTTTTAAATCAAAAATTAATATTGCTGAGTTATAGTTGCATTCATCCGTTGTTTGCACAGAGTTTAATGTTTATTTCTTCTACACTAATGGATTTATCTCCTTCAACAAAAGATGATCACTAATGACTAGAGTGATATAAAGAAGTTCCTAACAGACTGTAGGTGTTCTTGAACGTTATTGGTGAGGGATAACATGGAATAATCATATTTTCGATGACACCTCGAACACGCGTAGAACAAAAGAAAGTGGGTAAATCTCAAGAGATAAAACTCGACACCTCAAGAGCTTTCGGACGAAATGGCTTCCATTTCGTTCTATTTTTTTCTTGGAACTGAAGACACACCTCAAGGTAAAGTGTCGGATTCCCTTCTATAGTATTATAAACGTGAACTATTGAAGTTATGATTGAGTTTACAGGCGTTCGATTCGATATTCTTCCAGCCATGAAATACTATATTTCTATAAAACATACTTACTCACATATTATTCACAAAGTCGCCATGTTTCTTTCTTTATTTTTATTTTTTAGTTGTATAATCAAAAAGTGGGTGAAGCTAAAAATTCTCTTGCGCATGTCTACTGTCCCCCCCCCTGTTCGTTTCAGGATTTCACGCAAAGCTACAAAAATGCAATCTAATTTTGAACTGATAAAACTAGAGGAAAGGCAGCTAGTCAGAGACACCAAACATTAACTTTTGGGCAACACTCTCTGATCGAACAACAGGGTTACTATTGGGCTACACTCATCTGATCGAACAACAAGATTATTTTTGGGCTACACTCATCTGATCGAACAACAAGATTACTTTTGGGCAACACTCGTCCCATCGAACAACAAGGTTACTTTTTGGCTACACTCGTCCCATCGAACAACAGGGTTAATTTTGGGCTACACTCGTCCGATCGAACAACAGGGTTACTTTTGGGCTACACTCGTCCCATCGAACAACAAGATTATTTTTGGGCTACACTCGTCCCATCGAACAACAGGGTTACTTTGGGGCTACACTCGTCCCATCGAACAACAGATTTACTTCTGG
>NW_013668453.1:152090-161272 GCF_000517525.1 Limulus polyphemus | reverse complement strand
AGGGATACTTTTGGGCTACACTAGTCCCATCGAACAACAAGATTACTTTTGGGCAACACTCGTCTGATCGAACAACAAGATTACTTTTGGGCTACACTCGTCTGATCGAACAACAAGATTACTTTTGGGCTACACTCGTCTGATCGAACAACAAGGTTACTTTTGGGCTACACTAGTCCCATCGAACAACAAGATTACTTTTGGGCAACACTCGTCTGATCGAACAACAAGGTTACTTTTTGGCTACACTCGTCCCATCAAACAACAGGGTTACTTTTAGGCTACACTTGTCTTATCGAACAACAGGACTTGGTCATCACTCCTGCCTCCCCCCCCCCGGAGGCTCAGCGGAAGGTATTAGGGTTTATAACACTAAAACTCAGGTTTTGATACCAACAGTGGACGGATAGCCTGTTGTAGTTTGGCACCTAACGACAAACAAACTGTCGTTCTAATTACATTGTTTTTTTTAGGATCTCAAACCATGAATACTTGAATTCTCAATCCGGGCACTCTTAACGACAAAGCAATGCTCCACCCATTATACTGTACACAAGTAATAAAAATTTCATCAGGGAGTGACCCATATGTAGGGATGGGTCAGGTTGAAAATGGCGGCTTGCACATTGTGTATGGTAACCAGCCAAAGGGCTGGAGACGAAAAGCCCTTCGCTAATCAAGTACAAAACTGCCTCTAAGGTTCGACTAACTTGATGTCTGGAAAACTACCGCAAGAACATCTATTTTCTTCTTCTTTCTTCTCGATCAGTTGTAACATGTAAACCACAGGTGTACCTACGACCATCCTACACACATTAACACTTCACGACTCCCTAAGAGCAGCAAGTGATCCATGATAGGTTGGTTACAGCCCAAAGTACTAATCACGGTCTCTGATCAGTAAGTCATTATGTGCGTTATATGGTTTGTTTGTTTTGAATTTCGCGCAAAGCTACACGAGGGCTATCTGCGCTAGCCGTCCCTAATTTAGCAGTGTAAGACTAGAGGGAAGGCAGCTAGTCATCACCACCCACCGCCAACTCTTGGGCTACTGTTTTACCAACGAATAGTGGGATTGACCGTCACATTATAACGCCCCCACGGCTGAAAGGGCGAGCATGTTTGGTGTGACGGGGATTCGAACCCGCGACCCTCAGATTGCGAGTCGAGCGCTCTAACACCTGGCCATGCCGGGCCGCGTTATATGGTGGTAGATAATGTACCGTATACTCCTTAACGCGCCGCGCAGTATCCTCATCATGACTTATCGTTAGGTGGTAGAATGCAGGAATGGGCTACATACCAGCAATTTTAGATTAACATTTTTTTATTTCTAGCACTTTACAGAAATACTGGGATATTTTCAAAGTCCAAACGTTTCTAATCGTATAACTATAGACTTCTAGGCTCACGAGATCCACTAGAATTTTGTGTCACGTGATCGTTTGTATTGTGGGCTAGCTCAAATAATTAATGGGTTCAGGCGCCCCCACGGAACTGTTGTTAATTAACGTACAATCACATTTCACTGCCTCGTGAGTAACGAACGATCTGCCAAAGAGCATTTATGCAAATCAAGCAAGTTAAAATCAACTGACAATCTCTAGTAAAGGATGATTACGAACCTAGGGAATTACCGTTCAAATTGCAATTAAAACTTCGACTAAAATTGTACTTTTGGAAAATAATATCTTTTGTATGTATTTTGGGCAAATATTGAATAAAAAAAAATACTACTAAAATAACAATAAATTGTTTATTTAGAAATCAAACATTAGCTGCAAATCCGTGATTTTTCTTTAACTAGATGGTTAAATAACCGCAGTATCTACACATGTTATAAGGATTAAAGATTACAACTACTACATATATTAGATGTTTAATTTGCATAAATGGAACTGTGATTTTTCTACACTATTATATAACGATAGTTTGCCTTGCTTTATAAAATCTAATTATCTTTTAATTGCTTTGTTGAGTATATTACCGACATAAAAACTGTTTCAGAACATATTCGTTGTATTTTAAGTGAACATGTGCCTCAAATCTACGATTTATTAAATGCTTACTACCTGCGCGCCCCCCAGTGGCACAGCGGTATGTCAACGGACTTACAATACTAGAAACCTGAGTTCGATACCCGTGGTGGGAAGAGCACAGATAGCCCATTGTGTAGCTTTGTACTTAACTTCAAACAAACAAAGCTACCGGGCTAGCCGGCCCTAATTAAGAATTGATAGACTAGAGGGGAGGTAGCTGGTAAACAGCACCCACCACCAACTCTTGGGCTACCTTTCAGACCGAATAGTTGGATTTGACCGTTATTGTTATAAAAAAATCCACGACATCGGGTTGCGAACCATGGGCTGGAGCCTTAACCACCCGTTCAGCCCAAAAATGAGGCGACATGATGAATACGATCTCGTATGCTGACAGACTTATTAAACCGTTATTATTCCAATTCTTTGACCTGTCCGTAGTAAAGTAGTCTGTTTCCAATTCTTCGACCTGTCCGTAGTAAAGTAGTCTGTTTCCAATTCTTCGACCTGTCGTAGAAAAGTAGTCCGTTTCCAAGTTTCACGTTGCAGTTCGTTAGAAGACTCGGTTTAAAGCATTTTGGGAATCAAGATAATCAGATAATACACAGCGCAGATGTGTAATGTTACGTTTCAACACAAACAAACATTTGATGAACCTGCTGTCATAAGTCTACCATGGGCGGCATTGTACTGTCGAATGATCGAGAGTTCATCGTTAAATGAAGATATAGTTAACAGATGCAAATCTTTCAAACAGATCCGCTTACTGCTCTGTAAATTGTGTTTCTGCCAATCCAGATATCCCGTCTCGAGGGGCCACACACACACACAGCTATGAAGTGTTTGTTATAATGAATTATGGGTAGCAAGGCATTCATTTGTTCTCAGAAACACACCAAACTCTATTAACACAAGTTCACAAGTACACGTACGGACTTATGAATAGTTTCCAAATAAAATCTGAGGTTTACAGGGAAAAGAACAATGCAGTTTTTAAGCTATACCCCAATTAAAAAAGACAAATTTCAATTCCAACTCCCCGAACAAGACACGTTTTTAGTGTTCCTCGGCAGTTGTTGTTAAGCCTAAAGCTACCGCGGTATCGAAACCCGATATTTAGCATTATAAGCCCTTAGTGTTTCAAAAAAATTTGGCTGGGAATGTGGAATAAATGCTAAGGGGAATCAAACTTCGGATCTTAGAATGCAGTAAGAAAGAGAAATACTGTAAATATAATAGTTCTGAACAAGGAAAAGTGAGCCTCATTTCCCGCCTAAAATAAACTTTATAGCATTCTACGACAAAACAACTGAACGGCCAACTATAAAACCATAAATTGAACTACAGAAAAGTGTATTCAACCTACCTACTAACTAATAGTTACCACGACAAAAGTTATATACAGTCTGTTCACTTTGGCGTGATGAGGATTACAACTTTTGTTTTGTTTTCAATAAGTATATTATGACGCAAATAAAATGTCAGACTTTAAGCTTTAATTCTCCGCTAGATATATCCACTGATTGGCTAAAGTTTACTAAAGTAATGATGCTCTATGAAAATATGGTTATATACGCTGTTTCCGCGACAGAGATTAAATCCCGAATTCTGGCTTTACAAGTCCTGTAATAATGATTAGGAACAATGAGTTGTTTAATTATCGACTTTCTAGATTGGTCCCTTATGTGTTTTTAGAATATTTTATTTCAAATTTGAAACATTCAAGAATGACAAGTAAATGAGAGAAACACCTAAAACATTTTCACACTTTTAAGGCGGCTCTGAAGGATTTGCTTACCATGGCTGGAATACGACTTGTTGCAGGCTTTTCTTTGATGGTCCTTGTGCCACCCCCCCCCCCAAATTGATCCACATTCCTTCTCAATGCTATTAAACTAATTTTCTTATAAAGTGACAAGTGTGGTAAAGTATAGAGAGGGTTGGGCACATTAAAACGATGTTGAATATGCAAACCAACAAGTCACGTGACAACCGCAACCAATATAAAGTCGTGGTGAAAGTACGGTTTGACATTGTTCGGCGTGTTCAAATCGGGGATTTTGAATTTCCAAAACAGGAATATCCCTTGTACTTAATAGTATTGACAAACAAAGGGATATGGATCAACTTGGGGCATCAGGACTATCAGAAAATAGGCTACAACACGTCGTACCCCAGCCATAGTAAGCAAACTGTAGTTTCTTGCAGTTGTTTGTTGATTTTTCCGCAAAGCTACTCGAGAGCTATTTGTGTTAATCTTCCCTAATTACAAGGTGATAGACTAGAAGGAAGGCAGCTAGTAAATACTTCCCCCTCCAACTCGTGGGCTACTCTAATCAAGTAATTGGATTTGACCATCGCTCTTATAACGTACATATCTCCCCAGAGTGTGGAGTGTTTTTTGGGTTTTTTTTTTTTTTTACAATAACGGGCGCGAATCTCGGATCTACTGTGATGCTATGCACTCGGCCTGTGGAGTCTAGCAACAAGTGAGAATCCACGAACACAAAGGTCGGTGGCAAAAGCCATCAAAATGTCTCGGGCAACACTACACAGTATAATAAAGAAGGATTTCCGTTTGGAAATGTTGCCCAAGTCAGATGTATACATTTGTTTCCAGGACATATCCATTAAGCCATGACATGTTTCAAACAACAAGAATATAAAGTGAATATTCACGCCATTGCACACGGAGATACACTGGTCAAGTCACCTATGGATTCCTACGAGATTGGAATGTTGATACTTCGAAAACTGAAGTCTTCGTTCTGCAGATAGGTTATTGAAACCAGAAAAAAGGAGTGGCGAACTTTTGGGCTGATAGATTTAAATAATATCCTTTTGCAATGGAAATTATGCTGCAGGGCTATTGTCAAAATGCACGTTCGCCAGATAAATCATGACTGGACATGATGACAAAGACAGAAGAGATGCGGTAAAGCTCCAAACTCGTTTTTGATAATACAACACTCAAATTCTGCATATCAATCTTTTTTTTTTTTGAGTACCCAAAGATCCATTATTATATGAGCTTCTAAAGGATATAAACACTGTGTTAAGGATTACAGTTTAAAAATTCCTTATTCACAAGCGACTGTTTCTGACTGTAACCCACAGTATTACTAAAAAGTAAGCTGTGAACCATCTTTACAAAACTCTTTACTGTTACTCTTACAATAATAGTGCGAGTGTTCTTGTTCAGGCAGGTACCACAGTCACCTTACAATAATAGTGCGAGTCTCCATGTTCAGGCAGGTACCACAGTCACCTTACAACAACAGTAGGAGACTTCATGTTCAGGCAGGTACCACAGTCACCTTACAACAATAGTAGGGGTCTTCATGTTCAGGCAGGTACTACAGTCACCTTACAATAATAGTGCGAGTCTCCATGTTCAGGCAGGTACCACAGTCACATTACAACAGTAGGAGACTTCATGTTCAGGCAGGTATCACAGTCACCTTACAACTATAGTAGGGGTCTTCATGTTCAGGCAAGTATCACAGTCGCCTGACAATAGTAATTGAAGTGTTCGTGTTAAGGAAAGAACCACAGTCACCTTAGAGCAGCAACTAAGCTTCGTTGAGCCTTCCTATGTCATCTTTATTGACATAACTCGCGAAAACCGCGAAGAAAACAGTTTAAGAGTCGATGAAACACATCTTGTATTGCGCAACACGTGTGGCCACTAATAAATTTCGCGTGAGACTTTGGATTTGGATATCAGTTTTACTTTCTTACAACCCAAAAACTAGTTTGAAGTTGGCCACTCTGGTGGGCAATTCAGATTCTAGATATCGCAAGGATTTCAAATCTATTCAGAATTTTTAAAGATTTATTTGGCAATCAATTCACAAACATTCTCCGACTTACATATTGTGTGTTAAAATGTATGGCCGATTTTTATGTTAATGAAACTGTTCTGGTTAGTTATGATGTCTTTCCATAGTTTAATGTTACGACAATATTTTAGGCACTATGTT
Source organism: Limulus polyphemus (assembly GCF_000517525.1). Taxonomy (NCBI): domain Eukaryota; kingdom Metazoa; phylum Arthropoda; class Merostomata; order Xiphosura; family Limulidae; genus Limulus; species Limulus polyphemus. The sequence goes on along the minus strand of NW_013668453.1, from coordinate 155,250 downwards.
GAGATAATGTGTTATGCATTTATTGTCAGAACCACTGATGTACTGTAACAATTATATAAATATAAAGTTAGAACCACTGACGTACCCTAAAAATTATATATTTTTGTTAGAACCATTGACGCACTGTAATGAGTACACGAATTTATTGTTATAACTATTGATGTCCCATAAAACCTATATGGATGTATTGTTAGAACCATTGATGTACCATAAAACCTATATGGATGTATTGTTAGAACCACTGATGTACCATAAAACCTATATGGATGTATCGTTAGAACCATTGATGTACCATAAAACCTATATGGATTTATTGTTAGAACCACTGATGTACCATAAAACCTATATGGATATATTGTTAGAGCCACTGATGTATTGTAACAGACATGAATTTATTGTTATACTTGAATGTGGGTTACAAGCTGAATAATAATCCTACTGATGTTAGATTCCTGGAGAGAGAGAGAGAAAAACAAAGATGCTCTGTGTGTTTTTTTGTTTTCACTGCATGTTAACATTTCATGAATAATTTACATCAGCTATTAACGTTAAGGGCCAAAGTCAGTGGAATTACAAGTTGTGGATACTCATACAAATGTTATTGTTAAATATGAATATTATAGTTTACTACAAAATCTTTTTTTTAAGAAGTTGGCGTAGACAAGAAAGACGCTGCTTGCTTGAACTTGAAGGTTAAGACTGAATGAGAGAAAAACAAGACAAAAAAATCCACTTGATGTCGATATAGGTAATAAAGCACGCATCGAACCAAACATATGTTATAACTTAATAACAGAACTGAAATACACAATAACTTCAGAAATGCGTGAAAAAAAAAAATGTAGAGAAATACGATGATGAGCTCGACCAATCAGAAGTCGGGAGAATTTAATAATTCATATAAGATATATCCTTCATCAAGCACGAGACACATCTGGAGGAATATCTACACCAAACATAATTACAAACGGATATCAAATGAAACGAGAAGAAAAGAAAAATACGTCAGGAATACGATAATTACTTGTAGAATAAAAACAAAAAAAACAACAACAAATTGAACTAAGAAGACGCCATTACCAGATCTATACGCAGGGCGATGAAGAGAGAAAAAAACCAAAAAAAAACCTAAGTTTTCAGCAAATCTATATCAAATTTGATATCCTCATTAAATCTTTCGAAAAGATATCAAGACTGGATAATCAAAATGGGAAAAACAGAAATATCATTCCTGTTCCAGCTTTTACTCGCTGGATTCTTTTATGAAATACAATAAGAAACGTATCATTATTAAGCAACGTGCCATTTTTTTTTCAAACAACACGCGATTGGCTGAAAACGTGATGTCACTTAATCATCTATTTTTATATGACAACAAAGTAAAATTTATCATTAACTACTTTCAAATGGTTGGTTTAGCTCTAATTGAATACAGGTAGACGATGCAATAAATAATTTCGTATCAACATTCTCAAGTAACAATGTTGTCTTAGAATACAAGTTACACAAAAAATTTAAAAAAAATAGAACTTTTTCATAGCATTCCTGTAGTCTGTTTGTTTTGTGAAATGCAAATCTAGACGTTGGGCTATATGTACAGTGCCCACTGCAGGAATCTAGCTCTGAAGTTTAGCGTTATAAGCCCTCAACCTTAATTTTGAAGACTGTTTCTTTGTTTTGTTTTTGAATTTCGCGCAAAGCTACTAGACTAGAAGGAAGGCAGATAGTCAGTACCACCCACCGCTAACTCTTGGGCTACTTTTTTACCATTGATAAGTGGATTGATCGTCACGTTATAGCACCCCCCACGGCTGAAAGGGCGAGCATGCTTGGTGACGGGTTTCGAATTGACGACCCGCCGCTAACTCTTGGGCTACTTTTTTTACCATTGATAAGTGGATTGATCGTCACGTTATAGCACCCCCCCACGGCTGAAAGGGCGAGCATGCTTGGTGACGGGTTTCGAACTGACGACCGCAGATCGCGAGTCGAAATTTTGAAGACAGACGTAATTTTCTGGAGGATTGTTTGTTTTCCCATTAAGCACAAAGCTACACAATGGGCTACCTGCGCTCTGCCCACCACGGGCATCGAAACCCGGATTCTAGCGTTGTAAGTCCGTAGACATACCGCTGTGTGCCACTGGGGGGAGATTTTTTTTTTTTCTGGGAGACAAAAATGGAAAACTTTACAACGTGATAAACATTTAACGAGGACGGTCAGGAAACACTATAACAAGCTTAAAACGCCCTAACGAACTGGAAAACAATTCGTGTATTCCAACAGAGAGGAATCGTGTAGTTCTCACTCGTTCCCATTTGGAGCAAGTCCAAAAAAAAACCAAGCATACCAATAATATATTGACACCAGGTGTAAGCAAGGCCTAAAAATAGTAATTGACGTGTGGTTTCCTGCCGCTGTTCCTATAATCACAGCTGGTATAACAGGATTCGAAGCTTTTCATTTAAATATTACTACCAATTGTTTCTTTGTAATCAAGCACAAAGCTACACAATGGGCTAATCTGTACTCCGCCCACCACGGGTATCGAAACCCGGATTCTAGCGTTGTAAGTCCGCAGACATACCGCTGTGCCACTGGGGGGGGGTGGGGGATTACAACCAGTCGGAAGATAGAAATAATTCGTTGTACGTTTAAATTTATTATTCAACCAGACAATTAACAGAGAATATAAACAGTTTCAACCGGGCCCCTAAATAAACAAAATAAATTAACACAGTTCTTCTTCACTATTTTTCTTTAAACAGTTGGTAAATAAACAGATTTCCCCCCTTCCCTTGAAAACATTAAACAAATATAAAGCTTTGTTTGTTTGTAGTTTAAGCACAAAGCTACACAATGGGCTATATGTGCTCTGCCCACCACAGGTATCGAAACCCAGATTCTAGCGTTGTAAGTCCGCAGACATACCGCTGTGGGGCATCTTAGGTACTTGTTTGTTTGTTTGTAATTAAGCACAAAGCTACACAATGGGCTATCTGTGCTCCGCCCACCACGTGGATCGAAACCCGGATTCTAGCGTTGTAAGTCCGCAGACATACCGCTGTGGGGCATCTTAGGTACTTGTTTGTTTGTTTGTAATTAAGCACAAAGCTACACAATGGGCTATCTGTGCTCCGCCCACCACGTGGATCGAAAC
>NW_013668453.1:150139-151264 GCF_000517525.1 Limulus polyphemus | reverse complement strand
GGGGGCAGGCAAATGTAAAGCAATAAAAATAAAAACAGCATCGATTAATATAGAATAGTCTTCCCTGTAAAAACAATAAGTATTAATTCATCACTACGACAGTTTAACGACACGCCTTAAAACAAAAATCAACTTACTCCGCTTATCTTCCCGCTTCACGACCTTAAATAACATAACAATCACACATACACACACACCATCATTATTACAATTTCTCTCCTAACTGTAGCCTAGTTTTCCCATGGATATTATACGGAAAACGAACGATTTCATCATTTTTCAATAGGGCCATTTCTTACAACTATTCGATATAACTACCGCATATGAATAGTTTAAAAACACTCGGTAGAGCGCCACGCAGCGTTTGATCATATTGGGTTTACAAAATATACGAAAATGTTTGTCCGTCTTTATGAACGTGCACGGACCATTTCTGGAAGGACAATGAGGAATAATATTCAACAATATTCCACCACGTTTCATAAAATTCCGATCATTTTCGACCGACTTATAGAGCAAACATGGCGTAAAAAATCGGTCCCCATTTTTGGTGGTGGGGGAGGGGGGGATTTTCGTGACCTAGACCCTCAAAATACTAACCACTTCTAACTTGAGTCATAGTCCCAACCTATACCAACTTTCGTCTAAATACATTCAGCCATTTTCCAGAAACCTTGCTAAAACATACACACACACACACACACACACAGAGAGAGGTGTGAAAACAATCTTCTTCACCTCTGACGGCGGAGGTAATGAGATTTAATTAACACAAATTTATTCCTCTCAAAGTGTATTTCTGTTGTCTCTTTGTTTTTTATATACTTTCCTGTCTCTCCATCTTTTATACCCCCGCTCTTTTTTTCCCCCACATACCTGTCGAGTATCGTACTCTTTCCTTCTTTTACTCTTCCTTACTTCACCCCACATACCTGTCGAGTATCGTACTCTTTCCTTCTTTTACTCGTCCTTACTTCACCCCACATACCTGTCGAGTATCGTACTCTTTCCTTCTTTTACTCGTCCTTACTTCACCCCACATACCTGTCGAGTATCCGTATTCTTTCCTTTTTTACTCGTCCTTACTTCACCCCACATACCTGTCGAGTATCGTACTCTTTCCTT
>NW_013668453.1:144365-149139 GCF_000517525.1 Limulus polyphemus | reverse complement strand
CTACCCCACATACCTGTCGAGTATCGTACTCTTTCCTTCTTTTACTCGTCCTTACTTCACCCCACATACCTGTCGAGTATCGTACTCTTTCCTTCTTTTACTCGTCCTTACTTCACCCCACATACCTGTCGAGTATCGTACTCTTTCCTTCTTTTACTCGTCCTCACTTCATGCGTCTCTTTTAAACTTTGTTTTTCACACACGGATTTATTTTGTGTTATTCACTCCCCTTCCACTTCTATTTTCGTTTATCCTTCTACCTTTTTTTTTCAACGTTTTTCTTTATAAACCGATAATTAAAGTCTTCATTGTAGTTTTTTTTTGGCATTAAATTAAATAATGTTCATTTCTGCCATGACTTATCACACCGTATATTTTAATATACCAGTAAGTAAGTATACAAGTTTTTTTATGTTTCAGTACTCGTGAGATGCTCGTGTCGAACAGATCGATAGCCGGTTTTCTCCAACAGTTCAGTTCAGCGACCTTACGTTTATTTTGTAGCGAGGTCGATTCGCAAATAGAAGTCTGTGTTGTACGATTACAACAATCTTTAACTGAGTTATGGTTTGGGTATCTGCAACGCGCCTTTTTGACAGAATTACATTGGTCGAGAGAAGAACCAAAATACTAAAATTCGTCTCTTCGTAACATTACAGAAACGACTTTTCACAGCTAAAGAGTGAAAGTCAGGTTTATGGCCGGACAAGTCTATATTACTACCAGCCCAAGACCCTTAACATCATAGCTTAAAGACAGTAAAAAATACAAGAAAAAGGTTACACCTAGATTATGTAATTACCATGAAAACGACGCACACACACTCTCTAAATAATCATAACTAAACAGATACAACATTCAAAAGTCGATGGGCCAAAACTTTAACAGCCAAATTCTCTTCCGCCTATGGTTTTATTTTTACATCTATAAATTATATAAGTGTTGTTTCTACTCAAGCACAAAGCTACACAATGGGTTATCTGTGCTGTGCCCACCACTGGTATCGAAACCGGGATTTAGCGCTATAAGCCTTCAGTCTTATCACTGAGCCACTAGAGGGATTTATTAGAGACTAAGCATACAAGTGAAGTCCACGTTACACGCTAATTAATAAAGCTTAAGAATAATAATTTGATTGGTCAAGTATAGTTCAGATGACACCGACTGGTGAGAGTTAAGTTAGCACGAGCCCCATAGGCTCAGCCCTAAATCTGAGATATTATAACGCTAAAAATCCGAATTAGATACACGCGTTGGACAGACAGCCCATTTTGTAGTTTAACAACAAATAACCAACCAAAACCCTGGTAAGAGAGACGTGTGCGCAGGTTTAGGGCACACATCATAATATGGATACACATTCTGTTAGATTTAACCTCCATGCGGGAAGAAAAAATATATTATAACAAAGATCGGTGTTCAAACCCTTAACCCACATCTAAAACTAATGTTATCGTCTACAGGAAACTGTGGAAAGAAAGTAATTCCTAATAAAACACAGTTATAATACTTAAACAGTCTGGATCAATTCGGGTGGTAAATGAAACTGGTCTTTTGGAATTGGCAGTATAGCATCTTTAATGGCCAACTTGGCTAAGTTAAAAATTTACTTCCAATATTAGGATAGAATTGGAAGTTCTTCAAATTAAAAACAAAACTAGATATATAAAACTTTAAGACTTGAAACTATAGTTAAAACTGATAGACGATGCATTCCTGCCGCCGTGTGGGCTCTACTACTGTAGACCCATTCCTGACGCTGTGTGGGCTCTACTTCTGCAGACCCATTCCTGCCACCGTGTGGGCTCTACTTCTGCAGACCCATTCCTGCCACCGTGTGGGCTCTACTTCTGCAGACCCATTCCTGCCGCCGTGTGGGCTCTACTACTGCAGACCCATTCCTGCCGCCGTGTGGGCTCTACTACTGTAGACCCATTCCTGACGCTGTGTGGGCTCTACTTCTGCAGACCCATTCCTGCCACCGTGTGGGCTCTACTACTGTAGACCCATTCCTGCCGCCGTGTGGGCTCTACTTCTGTAGACCCATTCCTGCCGCCGTGTGGGCTCTACTTCTGCAGATACATCTCTAATAGGGCACATTTTACATTTACCGCATCGTAGTTTATTTCATAGTGAAATATCTTTCTTATAAGTGTAACGATTTTGATCTTTGACCTTTTTGTTTGAGAGTAAAACAGAAATTAGCATATTATATGTTCCTTTTGAAGAAAAAAAATTCCACATTTTACGAAGTTAAACTTATTTAGTCGTCCAAGAAAGTTTAAAATAATAATTGGAAATTAAACACAAATAAAACTAAGGACGAAACTACTTTAAAAGTTAAACTACACTGAATAATCTATAATTCCCCCCTTTATTTCATAAAAAGAAACTAACATTAAATATATTTATGAAGATTAGGAAAAAAAAAAAGCAACATTCATCTGTCGTAAAGAACTACAAAACAAGAATAAACCATAATACGAAAAAATCAATTGTGGCGGAATGCTACAAGTTCTTCAAATATCCATAGAATGATAGGTTTCTTTTCTTTCTTTTTTTGTGAGTGTAAAACACTTAAATATAGCATTTCGAATAAACATAATAGTTTAGAATGAAAAGTTAATATAAGACGTAAAATTTCCTCATCATGAAAACTTGTGTTTTATTCTTTCATTTGAAGTGAAAAAAAACAAAAAAAACACGAAAATAGGGGAAGAAAGCAACATGGAAAGAAAACTAAGGAATTCTTGTATCTTACACAAAGAAAAATAAAGATTGAAGTAAGAAGCAAAACAGCGTGTTATATAATTTTTTTTCTGTGTGGCCCATGTTACGTTCTATTTTATTTATGAAGTCTATTTTGTAATCACATCGTTGTTCCTTTTTTTTTTCTTTGTAGTCACGTGACTTTATTCAGTCAGTAACGTCTTTGGACACTTACCTGTCTCGCCTGTGAGGTGTACTCTAATAAGTAATGTAACTACAGCCCAAAGAAAACCTAAACAAAAAATGTTCTAATCAATAGATAGAGGAATATAGTCTAAACATTATATACCAAAGAATTGCATAAACCTTATATTTATATTGGGATCGATGGCTTTGGTATATCCAAAAATAAAAGTGAAATTTACATTGTAAAACATTATAATTTCCCAAGCTTCAATAAGTATATGTAATCTGAAAGAGATTATCACCTACATTTCACGTGTTTGTGTCTTGTTTTTCTTGCTATTCTAAATCTATTTTTTACTTATTTTTAAGCCATTCTATGAACATGTTTTAAAGAGAAAAACAGAAAGTTGAAAACATTTTATGACTTTGAAAACAAAACTGAAACAGTTTTTTTTCATCCCTAACTGTTAATGACTTCAGCGATTTTACTTTTTTTTAATAATTAAGTTTTTTATTTAGCAACGATACTTAAACCTTTTCTTTAATATCTCACTTAATGAAATATTTTGAATGAAATATACTTTTATTTTAAATTATAGTTTTCTAAAAAAAAATTTATTAATAATCGATAATTGACTTTTTGACCGTTAGGCTTAAATACTGAGGTTATTTCGTTGCTAAATATAGCTTAATTCTTAATCAATAAAAAAATTGTAACACAGAAGTAATAAAAGGACGGTTCAGAATACACTGGGAGTTTATTTCTTTGGGGGGGGGCACCCCGTTAATTGCAATAAAATAACAACAACATACAACAAACGGACAGACATTTCTAATTATTTCCTTTAGTACAATTAATTTGCTCGACTCATCGTTTCGTTGGCATCGGGTCCATCCTAGGGGTTAATCTGCACATCCCGGGATCGAACCCTATCATCGAACATTCTCGCCTGTTCAGCGTGTGGGAACTATAATGTGACGATCAATCCCATCATTCGTTGGTAAACAATAGCTCAATCGTTAGCAGTGGACGGTGTTGATTACCGCCTTCCCTCTAGTCTATCACTTTAAAATTAGGACGACTAGCGCAGATAGCCCCCTCTAGTAGCTTTAGACGAAATACAACAAAGAAACAAAATCCGGGAGCGTTATCATAACAATGAAAATCGTAAAATATGGGTGTATTGTAATACATTCAATTTCATATAGCTGCTTTACGACCAACAGTTGTATGAATGTGCTGTTGTTTTCAATTAACGACAGATGCTACACTAGTTACAGCACTTCGTTTCACAGTAACGTTGGTTGTTACACAAAACACACAGTAGAAAATACCGCAAGACGTGGAAAAAATAATGAAAACAAGTGTTCTAAATTAGTAAAACACGCGTCTATAACAAAATATATTATAATTTACAACGTTTCGGCCAGAAGCCCTTCGTCAGGCAGTTTAAACCGCGTTTTATAGAGAAAAAAAAGGCTTAGAGAGAATCGTTCAAGGGTTAGAATATACAGAGATTCTAAATTACGTGCGTACTACGTGGAGCACGGTAATAAAAATATTGTTGGAAGGAACATTGTTGAAGCGGTTCTATAGACAGTTTTAAAATGGAAACCAACTATTAAAAGTGATAAAAATTAGATTTTAAAAATTAAAAAGACTCTGAAAATGAATAAACTTTAATTCGAGAAATGATAATAGTAATTTGATGATGATGATCAGGGAAATACGAGTAGACAGCGTTAACAGGAATGGCATTAATTCCGTGTGGTGCGAGATAATTTAGTTTAAATATAAGTTTATGTTCTAAGCTGTCGCGATCACACTTGTTGTGGGGGGCATGTAATAAAACGTGTACAATCATGTCGTCAATTCCGT
>NW_013668453.1:140159-143480 GCF_000517525.1 Limulus polyphemus | reverse complement strand
TGTTGTTCCACAGTAACGTCAGATGTTACACAAATAGTTACAGCGTGTTGTTCCACAGTAACGTCAGATGTAACACGAATAGTTACAATATAATGTTACAAATTAATGGCACTCGAAGCTGCCAATTTGTAAATTACATGCCATAGTTATAAAGAGTCGCATAGAATCAATCCTCTCTTAGAGAACCCATAATAGTGATTTTTAAGATTATAAACACTTACTGAAAGATGATTAGAAAACAATTCTCTCCTGGTGAACCAATAATAATGATTTTTTTTACTGATTTATAAAGAAGAATCGAACATTAAAATCACACGTTTTATCTAATTTTCTACTATTGTGGCAAATTAGAAAGGTATAAGAAAATGAAAAAAAGATAACAATGCTGCATACAGAAATAATCTGCTTAAAATGATCCGAAGATCGAAAAAAATATTCCCCTGGTGACTTTAGCAAAGGTTTTCAGAAAGTACAACACCAACTAGTATCAATACTGGTGATTCATATATAAACTTCTTAAAGCTAAAAGACACAGGTTTGTAAAATTTAATTATCAGCGTTATAATTATGCAGCGAAGTAGAACGGATACAAGCATTTATTATTGTATAATTCGTTTGGTATAGAATATGAATATTAATTATGTACCCTGAAAGAGTGGAAATTATCATCTATCATTGTAAAATTTGGTTGCTATGGTATATATATAGATTACCTTTGTTGCCAACAAGAATTAAAGCGACAATACATCATTGTAAAACTTGGTTGCTATGGTATATATATATAGATTACATTTGTTGCCAACAAGAATTAATACGACAATACGTCATTGTAAAATTTGGTTGCTATGGTATATATATAGATTACCTTTGTTGCCAACAAGAATTAAAGAGACAATACATCATTGTAAAACTGGGTTGCTATGGTATATATATAGATTACCTTTGTTGCCAACAAGAATTAAAGCGACAATACGTCATTGTATAATTGGGTTGTTATGCAATATATAGATTAACGCTATGGCCAGCAAGAGTTAAAGCGACAATACATCATTGTATGATTTGGTTGCTATGGTATATACATATCGATCACCTTTGTTGCCAACAAGAATGAAAGCAACAATACATGATTGTGTAATTTGGTTGCTATGATATATATATATATATATATATGGATTACCTTTGTTGCCAACAAGAATGAAAGCAACAATACATGATTGTGTAATTTGGTTGCTATGATATATATATGGATTACCTTTGTTGCCAACAAGAATGGACACGAAACAATTCACCTATTAGGGTGAATCAAGAAACATCTTATGTTTATGTTCATGATAAAAAAATATACAAGATTGAATATCAAGTTGTTTTTTGCAACTTTTGGGTCTTATTTTTATTTATGTAATGATCAGAACGTTAAAATCAATGTATTTTTACATAAATTAAGCTTTCTTAGCTATATATCACTTAGGACAATCCCTGATAACAAAAGAACGCAATATCGTGTACAGCAATTAGTGGGAAAAAACCACAGTAAACAGAACAAACTGATATCAGCCTTCTGACAGTTTGTCTCATTTCCCGTGGGTTTTTTTTTTCCAACAACAATCCCTCCTAAGTTATTTGGAGCAAGTGATAATTTATGTTTCACGTTACTGTTGTACATCATAGATAATTAATTTTCTCACAGTTATGAAATCTGTAATGCTTTTTCAGTGAACAGTGTGTATATATATATAGTTTGCTTCTTTCTTGTATTTCGTGCACAGCTACACAAGGACTCTCTGCCCTGGCCGTTTCTAATTTTAAACTGGTAGACTAGAAGAAAGGCGGCTACGAAGATCATCTCATACGTCACTGGTCTGAACGTATGGTAATAATTCCAAACAACTTTTATTGATTACATTCCAGAGTTTGACATTCTGGAAAGGGAATACTGGAAACGGTTTTCCCAAAACATCGATACCCCTTTTAATGTGTGCGGTTCAGAAATGTTGTGAAAAGTATTGCAGCGATCGATCTGCACGCCCTCTTTAATATTTTATTTACGATACACTTCGTATTGATGCCTGCACGCATGTAAGCTTTATTCAAATATCATTATATTTGAGAGGAAAGCTAATTACGGTTAGCTACGTAGGTCTCTTTCTTAGTGGGTGTACATAAGATGAACACTTTTGGGGCCGTGGTTGTGTTATAACAGTGACTGTCAGTTGCAAATGTTCGATTAGACTATCCCAAGACATGGCGGCGGATGCTATCGACTGGATTCCTGCCATCTAAACCTATCAGTTTTAAAACTGGGAACGACTCTCGAATCTTCTGTAGCAAATGTGCGAATATCCGAAATAGATAAACCATACAATAAATCACAACTGGCATCTACCCCAGCATCTACAAGATATAGCACGAGTAAACACGGCGCTGTGTTATGTATACATAAGACACCAAAACAAAAACAAAACAAAACTATCATCTAAATTTCAAGGAACACGTTAATTGAGTATTTATGTAACGTATGCATGGGTTTTATTTGTTCTAAATTCCATATTTTCACAAAAACGATTTCATAACGTTAAATCCAGTCTTCGGGTATTGCGAAATTGGGTATTATTATTATTATTATAATATCCAGTACATTAGCATCCGCCTCAATATATAAAGCGGGATAAGCTTCAAAACGCATTCCTTTAGGGAGATAAATCCAACTCCAACAGGTCTGAATTTACGTTTCAGGAGGAGATGGCTATAATATTTTGTTTTGTTTTTATATAAGGTACAATGTTTTTTTCTTGGCACTATTAGAATTTCATATTTTGTGACGTCATCTTGTTTACGCTCTTCTGAAACTTCACCGTCTTACAGTTTTATTCCTTTTATCTTATTGCTAATGGATCGTGTCTCTATCAATTGCAGTTGTTGTTATCATCTGAACAAAAAAAAGGAGAACAAAAACTTTTAAAGGATCTTGAACTTTGCGACGGATCGTTACCCACTTCCACAAAACAGTAAAAACACACTTCCATAAAGCTTCTACCAGAAAATAGTCGGTTTAGAATGTAGAACAAAGTGTGTGCTTTAAACTTTTAATGTTGAACACGGAGTGGTAGTTAAAACCCTAAAAATATGATAATGTGTTGAATATGGCGTGGTAGTTAAAACCCTAAACATATGTTAATGTGTTGAACATGGCGTGGTAGTTAAAACCCTAAGATATGTTAATGTGTTGAACATGGCGTGGTAGTTAAAACCCTAAGATATGTTAATGTGTTGAACATGGCGTGGTATTTAAAACTCTAAGATATGTTAATGTGTTGAACATGG
>NW_013668453.1:130813-139411 GCF_000517525.1 Limulus polyphemus | reverse complement strand
AGTTTAATACAACATTATGGTACCAGGTGGCCGACATTCTTAGTTTCTCGCAGTTTAATACAACATTATGGTACCAGGTGGCCGACATTCTTAGTGGCCTGGTTTAAGTTGGCATTTAATTTTGAAAAATCAGTAAAAAAATGCGAAAGATGCCCCTCGGAGGGTTGTACCCCTCTAGGTTCAAAGTGCTTCTGCCGCGTATGAGCGTTCTCAAAACTTAGAACTGCAAGTAAGCTTGCTACAGGTTTCACTTGTAGGAGTAAAACAAAACGTAAAACCCTTAGAAAAACCAATGTTCAACATGGTGTAGTAGATGGAGATTACTTGATCAAGTTTTGACAATATTATAAGACCTATAACGGCTTAAGTATCTATCAAGACTCATCTCAACGTTAAAAACGTCCCCTGGTGGGACAGTGTTAAGTTTGTTTGTTTTAGAGCAAAACCACATTGAGCTATCTGCTGTGTCCACCGCGAGTAATCGAACTCCGAACTTCAGCGTGTAACTCCGTAAACTTACCGCTAGTTCCATCTACGGACAACCGTGTTAAGTCTACGAACTTACAACGCTAAAATCTTGGGATTGATTCCCCGCGGTGCAACAGCAAATAGCCCAATGTGGCTTTTCTCTACGAAACAAAACAGAAAAAAAAAAAAACACTTAACCTTCTAGGCTCAATGGAATAAAGAACGCAAAACAATCGTGACTCACGCGTATATCTACTTGTTATGACGAGAACGTACAGTTTTACGAAGTCAGAGGATTGTTTGTTTGTTTTTAATTATGCACAAAGCTACACAAGGGCTATCTGTGCTCTGCCCACCACGGGTATCGAAACCCGGTTTCTAGCGTTGTAAGTCCGCAGACATACCGCTGTGCCACTGGGGGGGGGGGCGAAGTCAGAGGAAGAGACAGGGTTGTAAAAGGAAGTTTACATAGTACAACGTACACGACCAATAGATTTACAGAAGACCTATATATATATAAATTGAAACATCGAACTTTGAGCCATACGGCATGGGAGATCAAGATTTGTACAGATCATCGAGGTCTATAACAGAGTCCAAGTTCTTTTTGTTAAGTTTAACGTATTGAAGACAATCGGTTGGCTCATCTGATAACGTTGTTAACCCTAAATTTGTGTACTGAAAATGTTTCAGTGACCATAGTAATGAAGATAAACTCAAAGTCCATCTGCGCGCACGTGTTATCTTCCATACATACACACACACAGACATAGCGCCCTCTGAGATTAAACGTTTGTGCAGGATTTCAATACGGATTCTCTGGCTCTAGTCTATATCAGTAGCCTAATATCATGACGTGAAGACTGGAACTAATTAGGTCACGTCGTGCCAGACACGTGGTTATGGTGAGGTTAGTGTTAGGAATGATAGTTGGCTTCCAGTTCAACAGTAAAGATTCATGAAGGTTGGTAAACTAGAATAATCAACGTTTACTGTTTAATACCACATTACTGTACCAGGTGGCGTTGGATAGATCGTATAGCAACTCTAACTGTCAACTGTAAACTTACCGAAGTTAATACATTTTGTAACGTAATAACAATTACTTCGCTAAAATTCCTTAAACTTTTTTTTTTTAATATAATATCTTAAGTTCACTGAAACGTAAAATGTAGGCAAGAAAGCATGTTCTATTCTATATATTTTTACACTTATAGTAATTCAAAATAGTAATATTTTAAAATACACTTTTACTTATGCGATGTTATAATATTCTAGTGCGCAAGTTAATAAGATTTATTTTTGTTTGTTTTTGAATTTCGCGCAAAGCTACACGAGGACAATCTGCGCTAGCCGTCCCTAATTTAGCAGTGTAAGACTAGAGGGAAGGCAGCTAGTCATCACCACCCACCGCCAACTCTCTTGGGCTATTCTTTTACCAACGAATAATGGGATTGACCGTTTGTACGGTGGCCCATAAGGGACATCGCGTTTTTATTTTGTTTTGTTTGTTATTTCAACCAGATTTTGTCATTTAATTTGGTATTCTTATGATAAATTTGATATTATGAACTTAAGCGTTTTCTTATAAGGTAATTTTCATTCATAATTATAGTCAGATTTCTGCATTTTATTTTGTTTCCTTATTTCTCCACCGCAAGTAGAACGTTTCTAATCAATGTAGAGTTTCCATAACTTTCACCGCAGTGAAAAAGACACTTCCTTTTCTCGTCACATGGCGGCAAGATGGTGGAAGGGATAGTTAGGTTTGTTTTTTACTAATTTCATCGCTAGCTCTTGGGCTAACTAGTGGGATCGACCCCACGACTGAAAGGGAGAGCATGTTTGGTGTGACGTGGATTCGAACCCGCAGATTGCGAGTCGAGCGCCCCCTTACCACCTGGCCACTATGATTCGTAGTCCTAACCAGTTGCAGTATTAATTTTTATAGTAAAAACGATATTATATCTTAATTAAAACGTGTAAGCCAGATTTGGCTTAAATTGCGTAAGGAGATGACATGAACTGGAGTTATTGCAGGGGGAAAATATTTGGTTTTTATTCCCCCGAATGAAAGCCACTCGTATATCCTTTTCCTTTACAAACTACCATTGTTGCACGTGTATTATTTTTGTTTTTAATTTGAAAACTCTGAAAGGCGTTTAATTACCGCGAAGATGTAATTAAGTTTTCTTTTCCAAAACACAACGTCACGTGACTTCATCTATTCTCCTAAGAAAAAAAAACAACAACAACAACAACAACAACAACAAAACGGATATTGTTTCTATAATCGAAATTTCATTATTTTTAGAATACAATAAATCTTGTCTGACATTGTACTTCGGAAGTTTGGTTACACATTGGAGGAAGTCAGACATCTCAGCAACAAAATGAGTAAAAAAACAAACACAAAACCTTTACTTTCTAGCTAATGGTAATTTTTTTTTATTTCAGTCTTTATACTACAGGCCCGGTTAGGTGGTTAGGGGGCGCTTGACTCGCAATCTGAGGGTTGCGGGTTCGAATCTCCGTCCCACAAAAAAAATGATCGCCCTTTCAGCCGTGGGGGCGTTATAATGTGACGGTCAATCCCGCTATTCGTTGGTAAAAGAGTAGCCCAAGAGTTGGCGGTTGGTGGTGATGTCTAGCTGCCTTCCCTCTAGTATACCACTGCTAAATTACGGACGGCTAGCGCAAATAGCCCTCGTGTAGTTTTGCGAAATTTCAAAACAAACTAATCTTGTACTACTAGCCCTGATGACGAAGGAAGGGCGAAACGTTAACTGATTTTTACTACTACCTGGAGGGTTGTTAATTCGTAGATATTTTGGTTTTTAATTTCTGTAGTTGTGTTTAAATCTAACTCGATAGTGATAAGTATTTGTTGATGAACAAAGGTTTTAAAAGAATGAATCCGTTGGGATATAAAGAAACAAGGAATTTGGATGTTTAGATACTAAGTTCGGATCATCAGGTATTTATAGTCTCTAATGACATTACTGTATTTTTAACTTGTTTACAACATATTCTCTGACGCGCATGCTCCATAAAAGCGCAGCCATGACACCATTCTGGGCAAGTTACCTTCAAGTATAATGTAAAAATACGTGTTCGGCTTCGTTTAGGGCAACTTATAATCAGGAATAAAATAGTACATATTTGGCTACGTTTAGGGCAAAAAAAAACGCTCAGGAATAAATTAACAATACACGTTCGGTTTCATTTAGGGCATATTACCTTCAGAAATAACGTAAAAAATACATTTTCGGCTCTGTTTATTGCAAAATACGCTCAGGAATAAATTAACAGTACACGTTCGGTTTCATTTAGGGCAAAATACCTTCACGATGAAGGACAAATATATGTTATAAGCAAGGGAAAAAAAAGCTGATGACAATAAGATTAGAACCTACTTGTTTTGACGCTCGAAAGCTGTCGTCCTTTGCTAGCCTAACGATTTGAGCAGAAAGCCGAGACCGAGGGAGAACACTGGAGTCGGTGTTGATCCTGTCCACTGCCTTGCGGAAAGTATCGGCCAAATCGTTGTCTCCTTCCTCGAACAGACCCACTAAAAAAACAAAAAAAAACGAATTTTATCTATCTATCTATCTAACTTCAATCACACACATTGGTTAGACGTTAGAGAACCTCCCAATAAAAACATTTGTGCCAAATCTGTTGTTTGTCACGCGCCTTTCCGTAAGGGATTTCATGTCACGCATACGTTGATAACGGTTTTGGACAGTTCAATCTTTTTTCTTTTCTTTTTTTTATGTTAGACTGATTCATTAATTACACAAATACAGCGTAATCATCTAATATAAGATACTCAGTTGTTGTTGTTTTTTCTGTTCTTAAAATGCACGCGCACCTTACTATCAAAGTGCGCATGAATTCATTTCAACGGATGTAAACAAAAGACAGATCTAAAGAGGTTATAATTTTATTGTATAAGTCACTGGTTAGGCCACATTTGGTAAAGAGGTTATAATTTCATTGTACATGTCACTGGTTAGGTCACATTTGGAATATTGTATTCAGTCTTGGGCTCCTTACCTTAGGAAGGACATTGAATTGTTGAAACGGGTTCAGAGAAGGGTTATTTAGAATGGTGCCTGGGATGGAGGGGTTGTCATACGAGGAGAGGTTGAAATCTCCCAAATTGTTTTCTCCTGAAAAAAGAATAATTAGGGGGGGGGGTCTGACTGGGGTGTCTACGAGTGTAAAGGGAATTAATAATGTTGATTCATCATCATCTTTTTTCATACTTATTGGCTAGAATAGCAGGACTAGGGTACACAAATATATATATCATCGGCACTGGATATGACAGCTGTAGTGTGGTTGACATGTTGTAACATGTTTTTCTTTACTTACACTCACAAGTTCTTAGAATTAGTTACACTGCTTTTGTTTAGTAGATGGTTAGAATTGGTTCCAACATTGTCATTACAAAACTCGGTTTGTAATAGAAACTCCATGGTTCTAACTACATATTAATAGCACTTGTTTCAGAGCACTTGCATTTCCATTATCAAGAAGAACAGTGGGGATGTGACCCGAAACCTCTCACTGGGTGACCTCTATGTAATGTCATAAAATAATTAATTGAAACTGAAACCTCGGAATGTTTAAAGGATTAGAGCATTTACACCCCTCAGAAACAATGGAAATATCAATAGCGTCATGAAATACACGAACCAAAACTGAAACATTGGGGGGGAGGGGGGGTCACCCGAGAAGTTTGTAATTAAGGAACAGAATCGATATTTTGAATATTTGTTTTTAATCATCAATATCCACAGAAATGTTAAAAGGAAAAATTAATTAAGAAATTGTTAACGAATCCAAGTGTAAACCGTGGTCCCCCACTGCACTGTTTTATGCTTCTTTTTTTTTTTATTAAGCCATCTCATTATTACGTACTATTTGCATTAAAATAAGAAGAGCTGAATTCATTAAAATAATTTTATTAAACTAAAAACTATTTTATTATTCATTACAAATCTAAAAAAAAAATAATAATAATAATAAAAAAATAAAAAATAAATATATAACATCATAGCTGTGTAACTAATTTCGTCCGTGATCATAATGATGGAATGATCACGTTTCGATAAGCCTGAAAACAGAGACGAATAATTTATTTAGTTAAATTATTCGCTGGAGAAACCGGATCTATTCAGTCTCCCAATGCCAACATTTCTCTCCCGAAGCGCTTTATTCTCTCTCTATACTTTTAAAATTCAACAATAAACTTAGAGAGAGAGATGAACAGTTTCATCCGATTTCCAACAGATAAGGGAGCGTCATAAAATTTTTATTTTACTTATTAATCAAGTATTGATCTTACCTACGGCACAACGAACTGTCCAAACAGCACAAGCAGTATAATCATACCAAATTAGATTGTTCGCCAGAGGTCCCTGCTCTACTCCCCCCCCCTTAAAAAAAATTCGGTTACGGGCAATTCCACATCTGATCAATAATATAGGTAAATAACAGTTCTAATAAAAACAAAGACACGGTTTCACAGTGTGGCTGTTTATTCAAGTGTATGCCATACGCCTTCACGTCTTATATACAAATATAGGTTCAATCCAGACACTACACTTGCAATATTTACTCAAAGACCTACTTCACGCTAAAATCGATATAAGCCAATCAAAGAAGGCCACGTAATACTGCGTAAAGTGAAAACGTTGAAATCGACCAATCATGTTTGTCATCACCCAAAGATATTCCGTATAAAACAAAACAACCACGACATCTAGGTTGTAAATATCAGTCAGTATTAAGTCAGTGAAAAATTCTCTTCCCAAAGGGATTTAATCCTAGTTCATCTAAATTTATAATACCATTCTTCATTTTGAATTATTTATTTATTTTCTTTGTTTCAACCTGCTTGGCTGGCCGTTAATATTAATACCAATCCAATTAATGCTACAATCTTCACGTGTCACGTGGTAAGCAACAGATTCATTTCTGTTGGTTTTTTTTGTGATCATTTTTCTGTTATTTTATTTTTACTTAGAAGCGTTTTGTCTGTCTAACATTTATCTGTTAAGTATGTTTAAAGTGCATCATCAATTCAGTTATTTCCAAATTAAGTACTTTTATATTTTGCTGTCGTATAGGTTATTCCTAAATTCTAATATTACTTCCACACATCTCCGCCTCTTTTTAAAAGTAAAATTCGAATCTTATTAAAAACTTTGAGACGATAAGTTAAAAAAACACGCAGTGGTACAGTGGTATGTCTGCGGATTGTGTATCTTTGTGCTTATCTACAAACAAAGTTAAAAACAAGTTTTATTATTTTTTTTTATATACTTTAAAATAAAATCCATAATAATATTTTTTATATTTACGAATGAAAACAACACTTTTTAATATGTTGTTGTTGGTGTTGCTTTTTTTTAAGCGCAAAGTTACACAATTGGTTATCTGCACTCTATCCACCGCGGGGAATCGAGCCCTGGATCTTAGCGTTTTGGAAGACTTAACGCTGACTACAATTCAATTATTTGACAACACCATCATCTGAGCCAATATTAAAACATCCTCCAGTTTATAAACACCGACCTCTTGATAAGAAAATATTATTTGATCTTACATATAGAAACACTATATGTATCCCTTCCTCATGTATCCTTGATTCTGCTATGTACATAATCTATTTTCGAAAGGGTTATCACTAGTTCCATATGATCTGGGTAGGACGAAAAAAATATTAACTAAATACAAGGAATTCGTTCTAAAACCGGCCTCATCTCACTGAGCGGGCTTAGATGCTTTAAGATAAATACAATTCCTATACATCCTACATCACAGTCTCGTGACATCTCGTACATCCTACTGCACCTCCACGAGATTGGGATGAATTAATTCCGAAATACCCATTCCTATCTAAACAGCCTCGATCCACTTTCTCCGAGATCATCAGAGCCGAAATAAATTATGTAACAACTTCTGTTGAACATAGTTAACGACCCCACTTCTTCTGTACCGTTGGGTAAAGAAGTCCGAAACTAACACCACGTTCCCTTCATTCGTCTGTCTTCCCGAGAGGATTAATACGCAGCCTCAAGCTAACGTTTCCAATATCGGAACTTCATCAAGTGACGTATCCAGCTAATATCTTGTTAGTATGTACATTTGTTACTATTATACGCAGACGTATAACTACTATAGCCTGGAAAAACTATTGGAAATATAATGAAATTAATACAAAAAAATGGAAAATAAGACGAGACACTTGGTAGATTAAGAATGTTTATTGCATTCTTTCTCCAGTGACGGAAACCTTTGATTAATTTTATCAACAGGAGAGAGAGATATGAACAAACTAACCGTTAGTGAATAAATAACACGTCCATTTCACTTCGTTAGTATAAACACGTTTAAAAGATGCTTTGGTTATATACATTAAATAAAACAGAAACGCTAGGGAAATATTAAAACTTGCTGTTGTTAATAGAAATTTAATTTTTTTTTAGAGCAAGCTTAGTTTTCCAGTATATTTAGACAGAAGGATTTGTTTGTCTGTACTTAAGCACAAAGCTACACAATGGGCTATCTGTATTCCGCCCATCGACGGTATCGAAACCCGGTTTCTAACAAGTTAATTTATTCTATATTTTTCCTGTTTAGAAGATCAAAAGATAAAGTGATATTGTTAGAGATGAGGTGCTAGTGTTAGATGAGATGAAATTGTTAGATCAGGTGGTGCTGTTAGATCAGGTGGTACTGTTAGATAAGATGAAATTGTTAGATCAGGTGGTGCTGTTAGATGAGATGCTATTGTTAGATCAGGTGCTAGTGTTAGATGAGATGAAATTGTTAGATCATGTGGTACTGTTAGATAAGATGCTATTGTTAAATCAGGTGGTACTGTTAGATCAGGTGGTACTGTTAGATAAGACGCTATTGTTAGATCAGGTGGTGCTGTTAGATAAGATGCTATTGTTAGATCAGGTGGTGCTGTTAGATAAGATGCTTTTATTAGATCAGGTGGTGCTGTTAGATAAGATGAAATTGTTAGATCAGGTGGTGCTGTTAGATAAGATGAAATTGTTAGATCAGGTGGTGCTGTTAGATAAGATGAAATTGTTAGATCATGTGGTA
>NW_013668453.1:128582-130275 GCF_000517525.1 Limulus polyphemus | reverse complement strand
TAGATAAGATGAAATTGTTAGATCAGGTGGTGCTGTTAGATAAGATGAAATTGTTAGATCAGGTGGTGCTGTTAGATAAATGAAATTGTTAGATAAGATGCTATTGTTAGATCATGTGGTGCTGTTAGATAAGACGAAATTGTTAGATAAGATGCTATTGTTAGATCATGTGGTACTGTTAGATAAGATGCTATTGTTAGATCAGATGGTACTGTTAGATAAGATGAAATTGTTAGATAAGATGCTATTGTTAGATCATGTGGTACTGTTAGATAAGATGCTATTGTTAGATCAGATGGTACTGTTAGATAAGATGAAATTGTTAGATAAGATGGTACTGTTAGATCAGGTGATACTGTTACATAAGATGCTATTGTTAGATCAGGTGGTACTGTTAGATAAGATGCTATTGTTAGATCAGGTGGTACTGTTAGATAAGATGCTATTGTTAGATCAGGTTGGTACTGTTAGATAAGATGCTATTGTTAGATCAGATGGTACTGTTAGATAAGATATCACACTATTAGTTGCACAACAGATGAAAATAAAAAAGTTGATTCCATTAGATCTTACAAATATGGAAAAGATAAAGAGGCATTTTTGTCGATGTTATAAAAATATCCCGAAGCAAATCAAAACGTTTGAAAGAATTACTCGAGACATTTGGTTACCGTTATTCAGCGGTTTGAAATAACTACTTCTACAGATGTTCATGGAATCAATTTAATGAAATACTTGTTGAAGTACACTCTACGTGTTGTTCAGACTGACTTAAATTACTAATGCCGAGGAGAATGATCCCGATCTTCGAAGATTTAACACGAGTAAATAAATGTTAAAAAACATCTGATAACTGACAGAGAATACTGTTTTAAAGCTTGAAGTGGATGTTCCGCCTTTAAAAAAATTTTTTTAATACTATTAAGTTTGAAGTTTTGTTAAAAGTATTTATTTTCCATTTTATATATCCTATTTGAATTTCCGTTTGATTATTAGAGAATTTCAATTCTTTTCTTATTTTTCCCAAACCGTTTCGTAACATCACAAGCTATTATAAAAACTATAAAGAAAAAAAAACAATTATTTTCTTGAAAAGTAATAAATTTAATTTTAAGATTAATATCAAATATACAAATTTTATTTCTAAATTTTGTATGTTTTAATTAGAATTTTTATTTCAAAACTCAGACTGCAAAATATGTTATCTTAATAGTAACGTTAAGCCTAATTAAAATATCCAAAATAACATCCAAATAAAACACATTTCTTAACGTTACCAGTAAAATTACTATAACACATCATCCAAATTCCACAGACTCCAGTTACGTCTGGAAAATATTTTATTTATCAACGGCATATTAAACCGATTAAATAAGAGTTTGGTAAATTAAAAAAAGGCCAACATTCGCGGGCGAATGAAACGTGTCTCCCCCACGCAATGCTGACATGACCAATTTTGACACTAGAAAAATAAGAAAACTGTCTGATTCATGGTTTGGGACCTGTAAGAAGGCATCTTTTTAACAAATCCAACGTAAATTGGTCAAATAACTAGTTCATGAAAACCCCAAATTGTACCCCCCCCCCTCCTGAAAAATTTAACAAAAGATGAAAATTCCAAAATTTAACATATTTCTGTCTGGGATCTGCAAAGTGTAACTTTGTACCAGATTCCATCGTAAATTGGCCGAAA
>NW_013668453.1:125536-127735 GCF_000517525.1 Limulus polyphemus | reverse complement strand
ATATTTATACCATAAATAGCATAATTTTAGGGTTTTGGACAATTATTCCACCTTTTAAATCGACCACCACTCTTCATTCCTCAGCGGATATGCCCAGACACATTTTTAAGGATTTTATGGGGTCAAAGATCAAATAACCCCAAAAAATGTATATTTTGCACTCCTGTACTGTCATATTTACAACAATTAAGATGAAATTTGGCACAAATATAAATTTTTTTTATGGGCCCAACATACGAAAAAGTAGAATCTGCCCATTTTGAGTCTTTTTTTTGGGGGGGGGGGTGGTTGGAAGTAGAAAAAAATGAAACAATTAAAAAACAGTAGGTCTCTCTGCAGAGACATGATGTAGAATTTGAGATTGTTATTGTTTTTTGTCGTCTTTAAAACTTTGATGGTGTAATAATTTTGAAGTGACCCATATTTGCTTCGTATAGCTATGTAGTTATCTCTAACCCCAATATGTTTAATAGTTTCGGATTTTTTACTGAACTGCATTTTGAAAGATATAATAAATGTTCTTCTGTTATTGAATATATTCATAGATTACTCTTTCATTAGTTCCAGCCTCGTGAATTTGTGATTATGAAAAAATAAACTGATTGAAATGATTTAATTGGTTTTTCTTCAAAGAACACCTAAACGAAACAAGAAAAGCCGCAGGATTTTCCAGTCGACGAAACAAATAAAGAACAAACTGATAGGGAACGAAGCAAATATCAAATTACTGGAACTGTTAAATAAAATACAAGATAAAATGAAGACTCTTCTAAGTTATTAATACATACGTATGTAATGGATTAATAAAACCGCTGCTTCCAGAAACTTCTTCCGTTTATGTACAAAGATTTTCTTGTTCGTTCGTTGTTAAGCAAAAAGTTGCAGTATTAGCTACCTGCGCTGTTCACCACATGGATCGAATCCCGGTTTTTGGCGTTATAAGTTCTCGGTCTTACCGTTGAGCCAGGGAGTGACTTATACGTAATAAACCAATTTTAAAATGGCATTAACGTTTATTAAATGGAATACGATTTATAAGTTCGGAATTACGCGCGTTTTAAATGGAAATTTAACTTTGTAAAATAAAGAAAATCTTATTCCGTTACATAATACCTGACCGCCATGTCATCGAAAAAGGAATTAGCAACAACAATAACGAAGTTTTTCCGATATTTACAGTAAAATATCCATGTAAATGAATATGTCACGAGGCTTCACAATATCAGTAGTTACAATCTCCAGCGTTGCACGAATTAGGGACTATTGAGAAGTTACGCTACAGATCTTTGTCACGTGCTGTTCTTTATATTCCAGTAGTGAATAAGCGCGAAAGGCAGATAGATACCTTATTATAAAACTTCGAGATATTGACTTGGGTATGACGTAAACGACTGTATGCCATATAACATAATACACAAACCATTCTGAAGTTTTTCTGAAAGAGCATCTGGATCTAAAGAAGTGGAGGGGAAATCAGTTACATTCTATAGTGAAAGCACGATAAATTCTTACTCGCATATGACAAACACGTTCCACGAGCTCCAAACAAGCTAACTTTTTCCCTTTTTAGCAATACACATACCGCTAGTTTACACACAAAAAAAAGTAACTGAAATGCATGTAAGAAAAGCTAAAGAGAACGAAAGAGTTCCTTGAAAAGAGTGAATTCAATTTTTCTGGATTAATTTATTTTGAATTTGATCATAAGACAAATCTAGACTGTAAAGATAAACTCCAGGTTTCGATACCCGTGATGGGAACGGCACAGATAATTTTGTGCTTAACAACAAATAAACACGTAGAGAAACCTTTTGTATTCGACTACAAGTTGTGTAAAGAAAATGTTTACTTCGTGTTGCAGATAACTTTGTCCTTTGAATCAGATTGCGTAATATAAATAGTCTAAGCCTAAATTACCAGCCCTACGGTATCTACAGTGAAGAAAGAACAAAAATCTTCAAACCAACAACAACTACAGTGAAAAAAGGTAAGAAACCCCGAAATGAAGAGAAGAGGGAGTAAAAATCTCAACCCGACGGTAACTAAAGAGAAGACAGATGAAATCCTCGAGCCAGTGGAAGCTTCAGGGAAGAAATGTTAGAAAACATGAACCTAACGGTAGCTACACTGAAGATAAAACAAACATGAACGTAACGGTAGCTACACTGAAGATAAAACAAACATGAACGTAACGGTAGC
>NW_013668453.1:119242-124536 GCF_000517525.1 Limulus polyphemus | reverse complement strand
TTTTAAAGTATCAAATTGAATTTTTGTTCAATAAAAATCTTTCAAATGCGACTGTAGCTTTTTTTCCCTCCAAAAAAACAAAATAAGGGTGCGTCTTATATTCCGAAAAATACAGTAATTCAGCTATAACGTTCCTGGTATTAATGATTTACGCAATGATTATACTTTATTTATAAGCTTGTGTATTCTTTAAGAAGTTCAACATGTATGACATACAAAACTATCAACAGCTGTACGACATGGCGTTTCCATCATCTCCAGGAGCTGACAGAAGAATGGTGCGGTACTATAAGTAGGTGGACAGACAGCCACCATGTACAAGATACCTAGAAGATTAAACTCCACATCATACCATGCTTTTCTTCTTTAAGAATGGCATTTGTCTCTTAGACAGATATTGGGTTCATTTTTATATTTTCAGATGTTACGGTGGTACCGCTAAATTTATTTTCTAGACTCCATCTTGTTTTTGTGCACAGTGGGCGAGTTAATGATACAGCAACAAATGGGCGGCTTAGTTCAGTGCTCCTAAAAATATACGAAAACACTGCAAGCTGACGGTTAAGTACAAAGTTCGTGTACAGACTTACTTATTGTTAAACAGAGAAAAAAAAATCGCCAATTCACTGATCCCCCTATTAGCAAGTGATCGAAACAAACAAAAAAATTAATCGCCAATAAAACTCAGCTGAAACTTATTTGGTTGAAATGTGTATTACAGACAAACAACGAAACAAAACCAAAACTCCTACTTCATCAGTACTTCACTATACCGCTAGGGGTAAAATATTCAAATAAAACACGATTGTTTTAATTAGTAAAAAGAAAAGAAAGGAAATATTAGATTTTATTATTTGATTTTCAAGAAACTTCTGTTAAAATGTACCAAGTAATCAAATTATGTATGGAAAACTTTAATATGTTAACAAAAATAGAAAAACAAAACACCTAAAATTAGGAGACTCGGATTTTTTAACGATCTTTCGAAGAAGAATTTTTAAAAATAATATTTTTATTCCCTAAGAAATAAGCGTTACTGATTACTTTTGGGACGGAGAGAAGGGATGATATACCCAATAAAAATTAAATATTAATAACGTTCTCTTAAAAAATATTTACTTTACATAACGGAAAAAAACTTTTATAAGAAAATTACTTCTTTGTTACCAAATTATCAATTTATAAAATAAAACTAACCTTCTGAAATGGGAGGTTTAAGGATTTTTTTTTTATGGGCGTGACTTTATAGTAATTTGAAAAAAAATACAAATGACCACTATTCAAAAACAAATGTTAAATGCCTTGTTGCCGAAGAAATACACAATTAGTATGTTATCTTTATGAACGTAGTATTAGATAAATGATTAACCGACGTTAAAAAAAAAGGGAAATACATTGTTGGAAACAAAATTAATTTACAATAGGTCAGGGCGTGACCCACTAGTTGGTGTGCCGGACTATGTAACTGCATGTACCATTACTTGAACAACAACAACAAAAAAATTAGGGAGGACTAGTTCGGATATCCTTCGAATAGCTTTATAGCAACAGAGGCAGGCGATTTAGGATTTATTATAATAACGGATTTCAGAGGAACTTTCGTTCATAAATCTTCTAATCCTTTTAAGATATAATTAGATTTGTTTCTTTTCCCGGTCCGGCAATTAATGTGAAAGTGTCATTGTGTAGAGCATGTTATTATGTATACACAGTACATTCAAAAAACAGATTTTTCTCCAGCAAGGATAAACAAGGGCCATCTGTGCCAGCCATCCCTCATTTGGAATTTACGGGTTAGAGGGAAGGAAACTATACAACAACACCCGCCGCCAACTCTTGGGCTACTCTAATCGAATATTGAGATTTTAACGTTACTTCTATGACACCTAGTCGGAAACCGGACCTGAACCATAGACTCTCGGATACATAACCGTCTCGTTGACCACTTAGCCACACCCGCCACTCTGTTTATATACCTAGTCCTAGCTATATAACAGTAGTTCCGGTTAAAATCCAATTTTGTTTTTAAATTATAATGCTCGTATCAGCGAATTTTTTTTTGTAAATCAGGGATTTCTTTACACACCACAGGAAAAATCTTAAATGTAACAGATATAATCATTAAAGCTCGTATTTGATTCAACAGATCCCCGCGAACAGAGAGTTGTGTTCTTCTTTCGCATTTTGCTCCCTTTTCGCACCTCTTTTTTTTCCTTTACTGAAACGTGCAGCGATACCAAAAGAGGATTACAAGGATATTGTCACGAGATCATAAAAATATTTGCGATAACCAATATTTTAATGCATGTAAACTATTTTATCACTGTGCGTGTGTGTAGAGGGGGAGGGATCGTCTCAGCCTGAAATATTTCCAAAGGTAGGCCCAGAAAAAAAGGAACTCCTGATCCATAAAGTGGCTGTGTCCGTGTGTCTGTCCATAATTAAATTTCCAACTTACTCACCTTTGATTACCACCAGGGGTTCTTGGGTATTCCCCAGAGGGATTCTAAAACCTCAACTTTAACTTTTTTTTTTCAAAAAATACGAGTGTGACATCCATTTCAATTCTCCTCTTTGACGCAACGTTCCGCCAAGAAACACGAATTTCAGGACTCTTTCGAAACGTCGAACTAAAACCATTTTCTGTATGGTTCAGAAATGAACGTTTCCCTTATGAATTATTTTGCCACGTTTTAAATTTTTTTTTTTTTTTAATATAAACTGATAAATCAGATTGTGTTATTACACACCTTCTAAACTAACAAGTATTGGGTTCCATGCTTAAGATTTCATGCCATTCGCTAATTCTTTTCTAAACAATGTTACACAACTTTGATCGAGAAAGGCTATAAGGAAATTCCGCTTCGCTACTGCCAGCTAACGTTTCGTATATAAAGGTTATTTCTAGTCATTCGGAACCCTTTAGGGAGCGCTAGGCATGAATACGAGGGTGTCACGTCAGTTTCTTCTCTGTCAATTATCAATTTTTTTTTACAGGCAGTCAAAGTTTCAGCGGAGTGCGTCTACATTAAAGCAAGCTATATTTAGACTCGGCACACTCCAATTTATTCTGACAAGGAGGAGTACGTGGACGAAAACGCAATGAACTAACGATGCAACACAAGCTCTTTTAATTATTTTTTGTTTGATGTACAGAAAACGACAGAAATAGGTTTCATTGATCGACTGGCGAGGAAAGGAACCTTCAGCAGTATGGAATGACTTAAGGAATGCAGTCATGAAACTCAGAGGATCGTCACAAACAAACGTTCATGACTACCAACGTTTATGGCAGACTAGAATTGTCTCACGCTATCTAATGCGAACGTTCATTTTATTCTGCTCTAAGTATAACTGTTACAGAGATATACGGTGCTTTGAAATATTTTAATTGGATAATATTATCCGATTTCGTGTTTGTAAAGCATGCGATAGGTGCTTAATACTTTGACATCGTATTCCGCGCTCTGGTACTTAGATGTATAATATTAAACCTACCTTGAGAATTAGCGAAAATGGATATGATCATTTGATTAGTGGTATATTATCACGCGCATTATCTGGCGCTCCTATCAAGAGGGTCTTCTACAAAGGTTTTCTCACTCTCGAATCTTAATGTCATAGCACGTTCTTCAAGTTCTTAAAATCACGTGACCGACTTTCTCTGGTAATAGACGTATTTTGGCAATAAAAGTGCATTTTTAAACATACATTTTTAATTATTTAAGGGAACAAATAATAATGAACCTGTGTAACATTCGTTGTTTCATTCAATTTGTTTAAAATATAAAGTAACATGCGCGCATAGGTCCGGGACACTGAGTGTAAGACTTAGTCTTTGTTAAGAAGGATCAAACACATTTCACGCGTACTTCTTCATAACATGCGCGCATAGGTCCGGGTCACTGAGTGTAAGACTTAGTCTTTGTTAAGAAGGATCAAACACATTTCACGCGTACTTCTTCTTCAGAACATTAATTGGCGCCGACAGGGTATAGCGGTTAGGGGGAGGGGGGCTTGCTGGGGCTGAAGCTACCCTAAATTGTGCCTTAACTCCCCTGTAGCCCCCAAACCCAACGAAGAATTCAAACTTTTTTTTAATTATCTGGACGTTGGTGGACGCTTTGATCGTCACGTCTTTACGGTGGCGACAACACCGTGTGACAGCTACTGGGAAACTGACGAGGTGGTGGTGGCGACACAGTGTGACAGCTACAGGGAAACTGACGAGGTGGTGGTGGCGACACAGTGTGACAGCCACTGGGAAACTGACGAGGTGGTGGCGGCGACACCGTGTGACAGCTACTGGGAAACTGACCCAGGTGGTGGTGGCGACACCGTGTGACAGCTACATGGAAACTGACGAGGTGGTGGTGGCGACACCGTGTGACAGCTACTGGGAACTGACGAGGTAATCCTTATGTATAGCTAACAGAAATGAGGTTACCTTGTACCCTACCACACTAATGAAGGGTCAGGAGAACTGTGTACTCCCACCTCCAGACGACAACGGTTTCAGGCATGACCTGTGAGGAGCTGTAGTTTGAATATTAGATAGAAGGAAGGAAAAATGAAATGTTAATTATAAATATTGTATATATTTCTAAAATAATTTATAATAATACAATAAAAAAAAATTTAAGCTATTTCAATCCCGTAATAAATATACATTTTAGGTGTCTATTTTAAGTAGTAAATACTCACACAATTGCCTATCACGTGACCTTTTTTTGTTTGTCTAGCCCCCCCCCCCCCTCACCGTTAAGCACCACCTCTGTGTGCTAATCAATATGTATAGATACATATATGATTAATTTTAGTCAAATTTCAGGAAAATTAAAACTAAATTACTACCTAAATTTGTAATATACAACTTCCAACATTTACTTTTTAAATCTTATTTGTGTGAGCATGCCACTTATTGCTAATAGTTTTTAAAAAAAAATCAAGTGTAAAGCGCCCTCATACGGAGTTCCTAGTGATTGACTTGTAACGAGTTTTTAGTAACACCTCTCTCTCTCCGTGTCGGGATTTAGGTCTTTGTGACGTAGGAGGTTCAGGTTTAGTAACACCTCTCTCTCTCCGTGTCGGAATTTAGGCCTTTGTGACCTAGGAGGGTCAGGTTTAGTAACATCTCTCTCTCTCCATGTCGGGATTTAGGTCTTTGTGACCTTGGAGGGTCAGGTTTAGTAACATCTCTCTCTCTCTCGTGTCGGGATTTAGGCCTTTGTGACCTAGGAGGGTCAGGTTTAGTAACATCTCTCTCTCTCCATGTCGGGATTTAGGTCTTTGTG
>NW_013668453.1:116766-118296 GCF_000517525.1 Limulus polyphemus | reverse complement strand
ATTAATGAAATACGTGAAGAAAAGTAATTTAACAAATGATAATATCGCCTCTAGTTTGAACTCGTAGCCCAGAAGGAAGACAGCTAGTCAATAACACCGATCGCCAACTCTTGGGCTACTTTAATCGAATAGTGGGACTTAATCGTCGCAGTTATTATGCACCTACGGCCCCAAAATGCTGAGCGCGATCCAGTGACAACGAGACGTAAACCACGGACCCTCGGATTCACAAGCCGGTACACGTACCATTGAGCCACTCCCAGCCCAACGAGTTATGACCTGAGTAGCATATTGATTTTTTAAAAAATATGTTTATAGGAATCTAAAAGTTTAAAATGGGTTAAGTGTAAGTAAGAGTGCTTGTAGGGAAAGGGGGGAGGGGGGGGGCCTCGGTTAGTGATTTTTAACTCTTCCTTTTAAGTCTATCTAGTTTCATTATGTACATTTCAGCTGCTGTTCTATAAAGCCCTAAAAATTCAATGTTAGGCTTCAAAACGGATGACAATGAATGGTTGAGACCGATCATATAATATGATATTCACTCCAATCCTTTTAGCGTTACTGTTGCCGTGGTAACCGTATCTATTTCTAATCTCCTCACTTTGAAAATGTCTAGTTTACTTACGAGAAACTAGTAATCGAAAGCACTACAGAAATATGAAGGCAGAGTTTGTTAAATTAATTTTTCTTTACTTTTTTTATGTATTTAGGATAAGACGCCACAGAACGTTTTCATACACTCGAACCACGTTTTGTTATTAGATAAGAAACACTTACAAGTTATATAAACCCAACAAAGTAAAGTTTCAGCTGTCTTGTTTGTAACATCCCTCTTTCTGTAGTTGGTTTTTAATTTATAAATGGATACTCAGTTATGAGAAGAATGCCTTTCCGTAATAAATCTGTAAAAGTACTTCTTTTATATCGTGATATTGTATACTATATTTCAAATTTCTAATTTAGTTGTGCCCGGTAAAAACGTAATAACTTATACTTTTATTTCAATAACCATTTTGAAAATTTTCTTACTTTTATTTCCCATCTCGTATCTTCCGTGTTCCCTAATTTAAAAATTATGCGATCTAAACGGTTTGATATGCGTCATAAAATTAAATGCATCGATGTGGAACAATTTTTATAGTAGGGGTGCTGTTAGTAATCTTACAAAATCAAACTTCCTGAACACGTTGACAACCATGCATGCGCAGCGCCCCCGTACGTCAAACCAGAATGCTCTTGCACCATCAGTACCTCTCGTTCCAGCGCCTTTGTTTAAATAATATTATGTGCAAAACGAATCAAACAAATTAATTTATTCAAAGTAAGTTACACAGGCGACTGCTGATGGTCGCGTTCTGGCTTACGACAATGTGCCACCAGCATACCACCAAATAGACCGTAACTTTATCAAAACCCTCCGCTTCAATCGTGTCTCTCGTTTAAATAGTCTAATTGAGGTTTAATAATGGCTGGAGACGGCTTGAATGGGTAATGAAGAAAAACTTTAATATAACAGCAAATGTACAACGT
>NW_013668453.1:114578-115877 GCF_000517525.1 Limulus polyphemus | reverse complement strand
CACCCACACCCCAAGATACGAAGCGTAATTTTTTTTTTTTTTTTGCGGTAACAGATTGTGAACCATGAAGCCTGAGTTACACAGTCCGGTACCATAACTGCTTTGGTTTGTTTTGAAATTCACGCAAAGCTCCCTGAGGGTTATCTGCGCTAGCCGTTCTTAATTTAGCAGTGATAGGCTTGAGAAAAGGCAGCTAGTCAATACCACCCCACCGCCAACTCTTTTACCACTACACAGTGGGATTGACCGTCACCATTAAACGCCCCCACGACTAAAAGGGCGAGCATGTTCGATAACGGGGATTCGAATCTGAAGATTACGAGACGAGCACCCTGAACTCAAACTTACCGCTATCTGTTATTTATTGAAAATACTTACCTGCCAATGTGAATTCAGAAAGTTGGTGCAAAGATTTCCAAAAATATGATCTAATCCTGGAAGCGATTGCCGCTGGTGTTTCCTATATTCTAGCGTGATTAGCTCAGTGTGGAAGTTTTTAGATGGATTTCTCCTCAACTTTAAGAATCTCTAACACAAAGTGTGTTTTACACAGTAAACAGACATCTTTTGTAGTCTGGGTAATTTAGGGCACACAGTGTCGTGGAGTTACATAAGATCAAATGTCCAGTGATCACCCCTTTCAAATATATGCTTTGTTTTCTTTTTAGCCGCGGCATAATGGCTCATAAAATGACTCCGAGTTTGTTTGTTGTTTTTTGTTTTTTTTCAATTACAAACTTTTAGCTCATAGCTCCGTCATCTCTTGACTGATTTGAGATCTGGTTACAGTTTTGAACTCGGGAGATCAAAACTTTTCGATTGATGTATTTGACCACGCCCTAGGTCTCATAGATTAATTTACTCTAATCCTGCCTAAAAAAATCTCAAATTGAGGGTAGGCTGGTAGAGATCCTGATGAATAATAAAAGTGAATCCGGTATACGCGCGCCCCACGCTTGGTATTGCTGGCGCATAAAAAGTAGCTAATAAAAAGGAAAAAAAAGGTCTCATAGATTAATTTACTCTAATCCTGCCTAAAATAATTTCAAGTGCCGCGGCTATTGACGATTTCCTCTTGTTTTATTCTCTTGTTTTAAAACTTGGAGAGTAATTACAAACGATTGAACCCTAGAATAAGGTAATAAATTAGTCCTCCTAACTGTAGTTTCGTTTCGGGCCTCCTTTCGCCCCCCCCCCCCTTTGCGGGGCCTTAGCCTTCTCCCAGGGCCAGGGCTGTCTCTTCTGGTTTTAACCTATTTCATAATTTCAAATCGTATGTATTAAAGGTTAATCTTTTCT
>NW_013668453.1:101550-113742 GCF_000517525.1 Limulus polyphemus | reverse complement strand
TCTGGGTTCTTTTCGCCCCCCCCCCCATTTGCGGGGACTTAGCCTTCTACCAGGTCTAGAGCTGTCTCTTCTGGTTTTAACCTATTTCATAATTTCAAATCGTATGTATTAAAGGTTAATCTTTTCTACAAATAACTTTTAATATTATAAATTGGTGTTAAATATTTCTATTTATGTAAGATTTACGTTCATTATCTCGTACGTACAGACGAATTCGGGGTACCTGTACTCGCATACTTTTTTCGATGAAATATTTTATGGTAATTGAAAGTTTTCACACCCAGATTTTATTTTGTTTTTCGGAGAAGCAACCCCCCCCCCCCTCCAACCGCACCACATTTGAAACGAGTTAGCCTTTGCTGTAAATAAACACCAACAATAAAGGTTTTAGAACCTTCCTACTTATTTTATGACCTGAAATACCATGTACTATTTATAGGACTTTATATTTTGTTTTATGTTGTCGTCCCAGTTTTTTTTTTTTCAACTTCACTTGAATATTTCACCGATTTATAATCTTTAGAAGCCTATAAGACACATACATACAGAGATTTATCACTAGAAGCTGGAGCCTTAAAATTTTGTCAGACATTATTCAGTTTCTACTGTTGAGTGGTTTATTTTTATCTTTGCACTCGTAGCGGCTACAAAGATGGATGGGCTCTACTGACAACAAAATTACATTATTAGTGGCGTGTTAAAAATAATTCAAGGTCTACGTTATGATACTACTGGTAGATTAAAAACATAGAAAAATGACTTGTTTCTTTGCGTTCCTATCAATAAGGTTATGACTGATAATGCACAGTGTTTACTCCAACTTGTCTTCCACGAGATATCTTTATGAAGTCCTAGCGACAAAGACTGGCGAATTTAATCCTTCTGAATAGGGTGGAAACGGCCAAAGGTACAAAATATATTAGCTAGAGAATGTTTAGTTATATTACTTTTTGGTTAGTTGGTTTCCTTGTTCGCTATCTAAATCGGATTTTTAATGCCTTTTTTTTTCAATGTAAGATTGATTACCATGGAAACGGAATATTTTCCAAGGAATGTAAAAGTTAAAGTATTTCTGTGCAGAGTGATAACATGGATGGTATAGGAGTTTCCTGTGCTAAAAATTATTAAATCTGAATACCAATGTAAATCAAAAGGAATTAAAACTTATTATATGTTTAACAATAATAGTTTTTTAAACGACAAAATATAGAACATGCGATATTCTTTGGCAACATACGATTGTAGTTAAAGTAGTTTACTAATTTTAGTAAAATCGCTGCTAAGTGATTTTTTACGACTATTCCAGTTACGTAGGTAGACTTTACAGTTTAGCCTACATACCGAACAGATATTTTGTACAGTGTAATTAGATTACAAAGTACAATGATGAAAGTTTCTTTGTTGTTAACCACAAAGCTACACGATGGGCTATCTATGTTGTGCCCACTACGAGGTAGCAAAACCCGATTTTTAGCGTTAGAAGCTGCCAGACTTTAATGCTGAGCTACCTGAGGCTAGTGATGATGGAAAATATGTGTTTCAAAATACAAACTTTTCTGAAAAATTAGGCGAGCAGCTGAAAGTTGAAATTGCTATTTAGGCTTAACGGTTTATTTACTTCTGCCTATCTTGCTTCAACACAGAAATGCGTAATTTAAGTCAGTTGCACAAGGATTAAGTAAGAAATAAAAATATAAAGCTGCTATAATTAGGCCAAAGAAGTTTAATCTAAAAGATCTATAATACTTTGCTATCGTTTGCCTTATACATTCAGTTGATGCTTAACTCGCAACTTTAAAATTACTGGTTAGGCCTAACACTGTAAAAGCACACATTTAACGTTTGACTTACGCTACTATAAAGGTGTTAAATGCTGAAAGCAGTGGAGCCTATAAGTTTCAAGTTATTTATACAAATCACTAGTGTTCTAATATTAAACGAAAATACCTTCTGGACACCTGAACAATGACTCGTGGCGGTGTGCTGCCAAATCCCATCTTAATACTTTGACCATAATGCGCATACGAGTAACGTGAAAGAGACCAAACTATCAGTGTTATAAGAAAATGGCATAGGCCAACAAAACTTATAATGAAGTACGTAAGTTTTTTCACTTTCCTTCCGTAACTTTTGGACAAGTCGAAATATTAAGTCATGTTCTCTCTGCTGACAAGAAAAAAAGACAGATCTAAAATGCTATATTTACACATCTCTGATTCGAAATTCGTAGTATCTCAGTTGAGAACAGCAAAGAAACAACGATGCCTGCAATCAAGTGTAAATTTAATCACCGATAACTTCGCCATCTGTCAGTGTTACAATTGAAGCTTTAATTTTTTCATATTGCATATAAAATAGCTTTTTACATAGACTGTTGGCTGCCATCATATCCAGCTGACGTGTTCTGGTTTTAATCGAATAGCCTCCTGGGCATTAATTTGTTGTGGACAAATAAGATAGCACTAGAATGCTG
The DNA here is from genome assembly GCF_000517525.1 of Limulus polyphemus. Taxonomy (NCBI): domain Eukaryota; kingdom Metazoa; phylum Arthropoda; class Merostomata; order Xiphosura; family Limulidae; genus Limulus; species Limulus polyphemus. The sequence continues at coordinate 111,269 of NW_013668453.1, read as the reverse complement.
TTTTTACATACTTCTTATTTGAAAACCCTGATAGATTAATTATAAGAGGAAGTGAAAAAAAACAACAACTAAAAACTGTAGTCTAGCGTTATTTTCATCATTTATAATATACCTATTGGTTATGAGGCTTTCCTAGTTTACAGAATTTAATACCATAACAACATTAATGTTAGGTTTGTAGTAGCAAATTGGATAGCGTTTTAAGTGACATTAGGTCCAAACATTCTCTTAACAGTATTAAGTAAAATGCCTCTGAGTAATGGCTTGTGGTAGATATACAGATAGGCCTAGATATAAAATGGTTGTTAAAACACAAACCCATCTGTTATTTTAATTTCTTAATGAACTAACAAAGAAGAATTTAAAAAAGGTAGGCAGTCAAGCGTGATTTTTGTCAATAATATTATGAATATCGGTGTACACTATCAACCATGTTTTATTACTATTAGCCTTTAATTAGAGAACAAAAATTAAAAATGTCTAGTTAAGCCTAAATGTTATTAAGTTTAGACCTAATTTAACCCGAATGATACAGTAGTTATATTTTGCCGCCCTCTCATTTCTTCAGTAACTTGAATTCATCGTTATCAAATTTCCCATCCTTCGGTCTGAATCCAATCCAATCCAGCCCGGCATGGCCAGGTGGTTAGGGCGCTTGACTCGCAATCTGAGAGTCGCGGGTTCGAATCCCCGTCCCACCAAACATGCTCGCCTTTTCAGCCGTGGGGGCGTTAAAAAGTTACGGTCAATCCCAATATTCGTTGGTAAAAGAGTAGCCCAAGAGAGTTGGCGGTGGATGGTGATGACTAGCTGCCTTCCCTCTAGTCTTACACTGCTAAGTTAAGGACGGCTAGCGCAGATAGCCCTCATGTAGCTTTACGCGAAATTCGAAACAAACCAAACCAATCTAATTCATCTAATCGTAACTGTAGACATAGCTTAGCTTGCAGAAATTTTTCTTTTTTTTTCTGATCATTATTTACGAAATGGAGGGATTTTTTGTTAAGCACAAAGCTACATAATTTGCTATTTAACTCCGATTTTTAACGTTATAGATCCTCAGACTTACCGCTGATCTACCATGCTAGTGATGAAAGAAAAATATGTGTTTCAAGACAGAAAATAATTTAATATTTTCTGAATAATTAGGCGAGTAGCAAGAGGTTGAAATTGCTATGTAGGCTTAACTATTCCTATAGTTTTTCCCATCTTTCTTCAATACATTTATGTCTAAATTCAAGTTAGTCCCCCAAGGACTAACTCAGACATTTAAAATTACAGCTGCCAAAATTAACTTAAAAAAGTTAAATCTAATAGATCTATAACGCTGTGATATCGTTAGATCTATACATTCGGTCGAGCATTAATTCACCACAAACTACTATTTAGGCCTAACACTGTACAAGTACATTTAACCTTTGACCTGTTGCCATTAAGGCGTTGAATGACGAAAGCTGTCAAGCAATGGAACCAATAGGTTCAATATTAGTGGTACAAATCACTTTAGTGTTCTGGTATTAAACGACATATCTGCTGGACACTTGGACAATGACTAGTGGCGGTGTGCTGCAATATCCTATCTTAACCCTTGCATGTAACGTAGAAGACACTAAAGGTTCAGTGTTCTAATAGAATGACATAGGACTACAAAAATTCTAATGAAGTATATAATTTTTCCTTCACTCCCTTTTTGTAACTTTAGCTAAGTCGATGTATTCTCTCTGTTGACTTTAAAATTACGAAGAACAGACAGCGAACAAAAAAAATGCTGTATTTAAACACTTTTGATTTGAAACCTGCAATCAAAAGTAATTTTAATCACTGATTGCTTCATCTTTCGGCGTTACACGTTGAAGCACGAAATTTTGCACGTGAAGTAACATTGTTTATAGACCGCTGACTGCCATCATAGCCACCTGACGAGTTTTGGTTTTAATCGAATGGCCCCTTGAGCATTAATATATGTTGTGGACAAAAAAAAAAAAAACGGAGTTAAAATAATGACTATTTACAAAATGGAGAATTTGTTTGTCTGTTGCTAAGTGCAAAGTTGTACAATGGGCTATCTATGCTGCACTCACCGCTAGTATTAAACCCGTTGTTTTAGCCACTGGTGGCCAAAATGGAGGAACACGTTGTCGAGGCAATGAAATTTATCAAAAAATATACTAAAACATGTGTGTGAAATGTAAATACTTATCCAAGCTCATGCTTATCCCGATGGGATAAGTCTGATGGCTTATAACGCTAATATCGGTTTTCGATACCCGCGATGAGCAGAGCACAGTTAGCCCATTGTGTAACTTCGTGCTTAAATAGAAATAAACAAAGCCCACAGAGGAATATGTTTGTTATGCTTGCCTCTAATGATAAGAAAAATAAAGGTCGTTTTTAATATATTGTTGCATTAGAAATACCTCTTACATGACACCGATTTAATTAAATATGCTTAAAAGTTTAACACTTGTGTGATCTATCGTTACTTGATTATTAAGGAAAAAGGTCACGGGTACGACTTAAAGGAAGGTCAAGAATAAAAGGCAATCATTATTTATAGGAAATTTCGTTTGAGCAAATTCACCAGCCCCCTAGAGACTCAGCTGTAATTTGGAGACATAAACTGAAAACATTAGGCACAGCGCATTAGTCCATTTTGTGGCTTAACAATAATCAAACAAATTCATAACGACATCTAGCATTTCGGTTTGACCAATTTTAAGGTACAATGCATTCGGACTTTAACGAAGCAACTGGAAAGCGGCGAAATATAACGATTGGATTATTCGCAGTGTATAAACTTTCAAGGATTTGTCCTGGGATTCCAGGATTTATGGCTATCGAACAGGATTTTTCCTGCCAATTCCAAGATTCGAGATTTTTCTACAGATTTTAATATATTTCCAGAAGTCCGTGAGGATTTCGCCAAATTCAGTTAGAATAACACAAAATAAAATGAACATAAATTATTTACCTGGATGGAACAGGATTGAAAAATTGAAAATTGTACTTTAAATTTTACGTAAAAACGAAAATTATCCTTGCGGAACTTGCGTTAACATTAAATAACTTTAGTTATTTATTTACATGTTTAGTGCAAATCAAAGTATAAGTTCTGTTCTATCCGGCTGCGAGGTCTCGTCGTATGACATTTGTCAGTGGGCAGCCAGGTAGCGTCGCGCCGTCCCTAATTCCGAACCACCGACCAAATGGAGGCAATCAACCACCAACAACTACTGTGAACTAATACCTTACTGATATTAATTACTGTGTATCGTTTTTTTTTATTATTATCATTATTATAGTAATTTATATTTTCAACACTAGGTGGCTTATATCTTACTGATATTAATTACTATGTATCGTTGTTTTTTATTATTATCGACGTTACAAGGATGACGTTGTAACGTCGAAACATGTAGAGTCGTCAACTTTTGAAGGCCATAGATAGGCCTAAATAAAATGTTTTTAATTGTGTACCAGTTTAACGTTGAATATTAATTACGATTTTATAAATAACGTTGTTTTTTGTTTTTTTTTAATTTCAAGGTTTTTCAGAATCGCCACTTTCTGTAACGTGAATTGTGGGTGTTTAAAAGGGATTATTAGTGATTATTTCTGTGAGATTATCGAATAAACTAGCTTGTGAAACTGATTTTAAGAGTCATACTTAAAGCTCGACAACCAAGTAGTTACGACTCGAGGTATCCACGGTCGTTACAACGTTTGATGATCTAATCATTTAGACTCAATCTTTATCATAATTATTTTGAAAGAGCTTGCTCCTCCAAATGAGTCAACCGATGAAAAGCTCAAAGTCTAGTTGAGCTTCCCGACAAAATGAACTTTGATGAGGTTAATTCTAATAAATACTAGTGATATATCAGCTCTTTCCAGTTTACTAAAACTAATAAAAATGGCTGAACACTTGTTTAGCATTAGTAATTAAACAAGTTAAAAAAAATAAGCAAAACAGATTAGTGACGTCAACATTATAAGCAACCGTCCTGCATTGTTGGAAAACGGGGGAGGTGGAGTACCAGCATGAGCTCTTGAGCTGGATGCTTCTATGAAGAAAAAGTTCAAACATATAAAAGCGAATGGCCCTCTTGGATATTTTTTTTTACAAATAAATATGTTTTTGTTAGAAATTTTATCTTAACATGAAGTAAGAATTGAACATAGAAGCTCGTAGTTGTAATAAATTTCTTTGTAATTAATCACAAAGCGACACAATGGGCTATCTGCGCTGTGCCCATCACGGGTATCGAAACCCGATTTTTAGCGTTGTAATTCCACAGACATACCGCCGAGCCACTGGAGAGCAGTTATAATAAAAACTAAAAGTGTATGACTACAATTTACAATTTATTGTGTGTGTATTCAACAAGATTGTAACCACAAAGAGGATATGTTTAATTTTATTTATGAATAAACATATTTTTCTCAGATTTGTTTCTTTTAATACAAAAATCATCATACTTGTAACAATAATTCACTGTAGTTTTAATCACTTTTCTAATTAGTCTAAACAGTGATAATAACAAAGCTAGCTGACCGTAGATATTTTCTGTACTATGCTTTGTAGTTTTAATAAAAAGACAGAAAGTTTTGTGAATTTGCAATAAAATGTTTTAAACAATTACATTGTAGGAATATGTATTTTATATGTGGTTTGCTTATTATAAAAAAAGTTATTCCAAGTCTCTAGAAGAGGTATCGCATGTATAATCACTTTATTAACTACATGTTTCTCTAAATACTACAAAGATCTAAAATCTGCTAACTGAACTTATCCTACTGATACCGTACTTTCCTTATTGATAACTACATTCCCATTTAATGTTACTTACCGATTTTGATTACCTCTGGTAATCCACACACCATATTGAAACAACAAACAAGTGAAGCCCACAGAAGTAACACACACAGTCGCCTCTTTCGTTTCATGATGACTCGGAGAAAATTAAACTGCTTTGAAGTCCTTTTCTCAGGTCCTTTTTGTCTGCAAGTCAAATTTAAATGCCGCCTACACACGACATTACGTTTGAGGTATATTGACCTGACAAAGAGATGAGAACGAGTGTTCAAACTCAACGGATGTTATGCTGCACGTGAGGTTGTCAGCGACAGTGGCAAGCGCGTGGACAACACATACTTAAATCACAGTACTTGAAAGTATTGAATGCTCTTGCTGGCTCCCAACGTTCACGGCACTGTTCTTGTCTTTGCACGCGCAGGCTGTTCCATGCGAGTTTTGTCGATCGGCTACTCTCATCATCCAAGGCGCCCCTCTCAACTTCCAGTATGGCTCCTTTGGCTGTTGTCTACTGCGCATGCCGCTCTTCGGCGCTACCGAAGATTGAACTGAAGGCGAGATGGAAAAATGCTGTCGTTCTTTATCTCTCTCTCTTCCAGACAATCTTTAGCGTTATCGATTTTAACATTTAGTTCCACAAATTCAATCATTAGTTCTTATTTACAACTTGCTGCCGGTCTCCTGTGTTATACACATTAACACTAAGAAACTATGATACTATACACTATTACATATAAACCAACGCTTCCATGCAATGTTTTATTAGCAAAACAAACTCTATGACGTTCTCACTTTGACAATTTAGGCCTAGACAATCGTTTTTATTATGTATTACATTTCGTATACTTTATAACAATACAGGTTATACGAGATATTTAATAACTGGCTGATTTTCAGTGCCAGTTAATTCTTGATCTCGCTATTGGCTATAATTAGGAAAACACGTGGGATGAGGTAGATGTTGCTAGGCGCCAAAGAATGATCCTTCCACAGAAGGTAGCATCCCTAATAACTATTACTACGCTTGTTCACAACCATTCAGTTGTTTTTAAGACTGTAAAGGTTCGTTCAAATGTATTAAATCTCTACCTCTACAACAGCCACGTGTATATCACGAGGAAACCTGGAACGAACAGAGAGAACTATTATTTCAGTACACGACCGCGATACCTTTTATGAATAAAACGTTTAAAAATCACGAAATCAACTATCCTGGTACACCACTCAGTTTACCCAGGTCACTTGTATAGGTTGGTTTACTCCAAATATTTGTGAGTGCTCCAAAGTGTTGAATGTTTGTTTCACAGCCATACATTCAAATTTTTGTGTTTGTGTTGCTTGTTTGTTGTTGAGTGCAAAGCTACACAATAGGCTACTTGTAATCTGCCCACCATTGGTATTGAAACCCGAATTTTAGTATTATAAGCCCACAGATTTACCGCTAAGCCACTTAGTAAATAAAATACATGAATGAGGAAAGTGAATCCCAATGACATTCCAACAAAACATATTTCGCTAACTAAGATTATAAAGTTTTTCTATTTTAAAATTAATACATTTTTAAAGTTCATTGTTCGTAATACAATTAGATATAAAATATTGATAATGAACCTGCTAATTCTACACGTGACCAGCCATTGAAGTATTTTGTTAACCCTAATGTATAATGGAGTCGTTAATGACTCTGCTTATTCTACACGTGACCAGCCATTGAAGTATTTTGTTAACCCTAATGTATAATGGAGTCTTTAATGACTCTGCTAATTCTACACGTGACCAGCCATTGAAGTATATTGTTAACCCTAATGTATAATGGAGTCTTTAATGACTCTGCTAATTCTACACGTGACCAGCCATTGAAGTATTTTGTTAACCCTAATGTATAATGGAGTTTTTAATGACTCTGCTAATTCTACACGTGACCAGCCATTGTGTTATTTTGTTAACCCTAATGTATAATGGAGTTTTAATGATAATTATATCTACTCCCATGGTTCTTGGGATTATTAGTTATGCTGAGTATATATTTTGACTTTGTACCATCACCTGGCGACTTAAATTAAATGTTTTAATTAAGACTTCTCACTGTAATTAAAAACCTAAATATGTATCCTTTTGGCACTTGGAACTAGTAGTGTCTTTAGTTATTTAAAACTGAACATTTGTTATCAATTTTCATTTTCCTTTAAGTTATATAAAACAAGGTTTTGATAACAAGACATAACTAAGCGGTATGTCTGCGAACTTACAACGCTAGAAACCGGGTTTCGATACCTGTGGTGGGCAGAGCACAGATAGCCCATTGTGTAGCTTTGTGCATATATTCAAACAAACAAAACATAACTAATTCTGAATGGTATATAGTGTATATTTAAAGCGCTTTCGAAAATGGGATATGATTCATTGGATTAAACTAAATTTTTTATAGTAAGTTATACTAATGTAGGCCTAACCACTCCTGGAGACCAGTTTTGAACCATATTTTAGGCGTAAATCAAGTAGTGATTCCTATTTAACGTGTTATTAAACTTCTGATCAGAAACAAATAAACAAAGCAGGGCCACTTATAACTAAGTAGTCTGGAAAATTTTTAATTGTTTACATATCACGGAAGTAATAGATAAAAAGTAATAAATATACAAACAAATAGTGTTATATAATTTAGGCCTAATACACTACATTTTACCTTATAATCAGGACCTGTTAATTTATTAGAAATATCGTTATTTACTGCTTTATAACTGTATCTTTTAATTATAACTGAAGAATAGGTGATAATTTTAAAATTTTCTTAAGCTTATCTTTTTGGATTTGGTTCGTATATAGGAAATATTTCAAACACAAGTTAAATTACTTAGGCCCGGCATGACCAGGTGGTTAGGGCGCTCAACTCGCAATCTGAGGGTCGCGGGTTCGAATCCCCGTACCACCAAACATGCTCGCCCTTTCAGCCGTGGGGTCGTTATAATGTGTGGTCAATCCCACTATTCGTTGGTAAAAGAATTGGCGGTGGGTGGTGATGACTAGCTGCCTTCCTTCTAGTCTTACCCTGCTAAATTAGGGACGCTAGCGCAGATAGCCCTCGTGTAGCTTTGCGCGAAATTCAAAAACAAACAAACAATAAATTACTTAATATAATAAGTGTACTATATGATTACTATATGTTTTTACTATGATTACTTGTTTAGTAAGGCACCTGTAATGGATTTTGTTTTTAGAGCAATTGGTATTCCAAAAACAAACGTTTTTCCAGCGTGTTCCATTTTTTAGTAGGGTTAGATTGGTGTTTCAGTATAGTGTGGATTTTGCTGCGTCTGCAGTCTTGATGGTTGAATAGAAGCATTCTCAATACGTGTTTACATTTTACAAGATTGAACTTGCTTTCTTAATTAAATCCGGGCTCTTTTTCTCAGTTTTTTTGCTACATTTAGTTCAGGAAGCAACGAGTTGCCGAAAGGCTTTCTCATAATGTACTTGAATCGTCCAAAATGATGAGTTATTCTCGTCATTTAAATACATAGACCTTGAGGTTAAACAAGAGGGAATCCTCACATGCCGCGGCACTTGGAATTCTTTTAGGCAGGATTAGAGTAAATTAATCGATGAGACCCCCCCTTTTTTTTATTAGCTATATTTTTGTGCGCCAGCAATACCAAGCGTGGGGCGCGCGTATATCTGATTTGATTTTATTACTCATCAGGATCGCTACCAACCTACCCTCAAATTGAAATTCTTTTATACAGGATTATAGTAAATTAATCTATGAGACCTTGGGCGTGGTAAAATACTTCAATCGAAAGGGTTTGACTTTCTGAGTTCGAAACTGCAATTATATCTCAAATCGATCAAGAGATGACGGAGCTAAAAGTTTGTTCTTAAAAAAAAAAACTATCAGAACCGTTCTATGAGCCAATGTGCCGCGGCTAAAAAAGATTACGATTAGCACAGATAGTACTACAAACTACAAAAAGATTTGTCAACAAAGCTAATATACTTTAGGATATAGAATAAAAAAAAACGAAACGTCCAGACGTTATCTTAAGATCACGATAGCAATGTTTCAACAAAAGATGCCCCTAAAAGTTTCTTTACCTGTTTCAAAAGTTTCATCATGTTGACAAAACTAAACTACGAGAGAGAGAGAAAAAGAGATGACGATTTATACAGCTACAAGAACAAAAAAAAAAGCAGCGTGAACTTGGAAATGAAACACTTTGTTGATTGATTGGGCATGGACAATTTAGTAGAAATCATAACTAATTAAGCAGCTACAAGATGGTACACCGCGGTAGGTAAACGGCACGTGACAAGCAAGTTAATTATAAACCAACAGACGTCGAGATTATGTTGCTAAATTATCGATTTTTGGGGGGGAGGGAAACAATCCGAAAACAACGCGTTGCATTTGACATATAACCTTAACTTAGAAACATTAGTATACAATAAACATATTTTGGCAACTCGGCTAAATCAAAATCTATACATTATCATGGCTACAGTAGGTTTAGACGAAGTTTTGTTTAAAGAACGAGCACTTAAGAAAGTGCTTTAATTAGTGTAAAAGTTAACAAATCCGATGTACAAACATCTTTAATCCTATTACCGTTAATTAAATTTTAATGAGTGGCTGATTATCAATGTTAGGATATTAAAAAAAAACAAAAGACCGTGACCATTAGGCTTCAGGATATGGATTTGAGTTCGGGGTGTCGTAAAAAAGTGGCACTGTGATTTTGTTCTCGGTCCATCGATAAATGGAGAAAGTGGACTTTTTAAAAGCCTCGATCTTTCGATTTAATATTAAGAAAAACTTTAATAAACATGTTAATATTAAGAAAAACTGTAATAAACATGTTAATATTAAGAAAAACTGTAATAAACATGTTAATATTAAGAAAAACTG
>NW_013668453.1:98726-100652 GCF_000517525.1 Limulus polyphemus | reverse complement strand
ACATATATATATATATATATATATGTATATATATATATATATAACATGAATTAGTTTCTTCTTTAATATAAGAGCCGCAGCCACTCACTTTTTCGCGCCCTGGGCAAGTTTCCAGTCTGTATGGTTCTGTATAAGTTATTGAATAACAGGCTTAGCGCTCGGACTGCGCCCTGGGCAACTACTCCCCCTCCCATCCTACTCTAGCTACACGGTTAACAACTACGTCTTGAACAACTTTCCAAATATATTTGGAAAATACATAAAATTGATTCTACAAACTTTGTTATCAAAATCTAAGCCTTCTTTTTTTTTTCGATCTCAACTATTAATAGCAGTCTTGTTATTATAATTACTCGCTTTGGGGCCCGAATCATTAAATGTTTAGCTTAAGCCTAACTTACTACTAGTTTATGTTACTACAATGTTACGTTTATTTAGGGGTAACATGTCTTTATTACATTAGGTGTTGAGCACCTTAAACGCATGATGTTTTGTACAGTTGTGGAGACTGATAACGTGTTATTTTTTATTTTATATTTGATAAACGTACAACTGTACACTGCTCCGCTGTTATTATTCTTAAAAATGGGGAAATATTCTCAATCTAAGGGAAGATTTTGACGCATTTATTCGAAAGTTTGAAAGTAAAAATTTTATAAAGTTTTTTTTTTTTTTAAGGACTCATACATTCAGGTTTTCTAATACAAAAACTAAAGATTTTATCGTGTCCCCCCAGTGGCACAGAAATAAGTCTGAAATCGAGGTACGAGGTGGGCTTAACTACAAAAAAAAAAAAAAAAGTCTTCATCGTATATTAAGATCGATTTGTTATTGTTGTTCTTGTAAACAAGCTGTATGTGAAATTTGGAAAAAAAACCGGGTTTCGGAAATCGACCTCAAAAATATATTTCTAATGACACCAACATTAATCCCTAGTTGTATGACAACACTAGAGTTTTTATGAAAGGTTCAAACATCTTTGTTAACTGAATGATAAAAGTGTAAAACAAAAGGAAATAAAATAATTTGAATAATTGAATAAGTTGATAAATGGCGCTTATTTAAAAGTTTATAAAAATAAAACGCATCACAATGTTGGACATTCCCTGGGGTGACTTACAGCGCCGTCATCAGGAGAAGCAAGGAACTACAATAACAGATAATATAAGACTTGTATGATTTTCACGAAAGGGGGTTACCCGTTTAAACCACTCCAACATATATCTAATGTAACATAAAGAATCCTGTTATATCTGAAAAAAGAAACAAGAAAATCGGTTGATTTTTCAGTTGCATGTTTACGGCTATAGATGTCGCTAATTTGAAGACATATTACTAATTAATATGGAGACTTCTTAACGTTTTTCCATATTATTCATAATTTCACGTAAGCCTCTCTACTTTTCCTAATTGTAATAATAATTTTCTTGCCATTGTTTTATGGTTATATATGTACATTCACACAAACAAACACAAAATACATAAACACACAATATTTACCACGGACGTAATGCATTAGTAATATCTTAGTAAGCTTCGCACGTGAATAATTGTTTTTTAACGTTCGTAATTTCTATTATAATAATGTTAATATATTCCATAGGCATATAACAAATCATGTTATTATATTACATGGGCGTAAGACAAATCAAGAACATTACATAAATTAGGTGAGATATAATTCAAGTTAATGTTAATACAACTGTTTGTATATTTATATTAAAACAAAGCTTCATGGGGCTATCTGCTGTGTCCACCGCGGGGAATCGAACCCCGGATCTTAACGTTATAAGTACTTAAACATACCTCTGTCCCATCGGGGGACTGTTAATATAAGGTTTATCATAATGCTCACTGAACACGTTTATTTGTTTATTAAGTACAAAGCTACACAATGGGTTATCTGTGCTCTACCCACCACGGGTA
>NW_013668453.1:94787-98649 GCF_000517525.1 Limulus polyphemus | reverse complement strand
TCCTTCTGCTGTAAATTGTAAGATACTCTTTGGCTGCAAACACTGATATTTTTTATGTAGCTTTAACAAAAAAAAACTCACTGGCTAGAGAAGAGAACAAATATAGATTAACTAATCGCCTAGAAAGGGCCTTTAGAACTGCTAGAGGTCACGTGAAAAAAAACAAACATCATTTGCTCTTAGCGTTGCAATTGGGAAATGCCCCTAATTACAACCATCGATTTTCTAACCATGAAAGGAACGTTTCTACTTGTTTTTGTTGTTTTTTAGTCTTCCTCATGAAAATCTTAAATAAAGTTCAAATATTTACCGTATTTGTAGTCTCGAGTTTGGTTTGTTTGGTACCATACGTTCAGTATTAAAAAATTGTATTACAGGATGGAGGTGCTTAAGAACCCTTAAGAGTTACAAACAAGTTATTTTTCCAGAATAAAAAAAAGAAAAAACGTTTCTATATTTCTGACATTTCCTTTACCAGAGATATAAGAAAGATAATCTGAAACCTGGGGTTCTTTCATTCGTGTTATTTTGTTTGTCGAGTTGAGAAGGTCGTGTGGTTAAGATCCTAATCGAATTATCAAGTCCAAACTATCGTCCCGTTAAAACGCATTGTGATTTTGTTGTTGTTGACGCAAAGTCCTTTAAAGAGCCAGGTGTGGCTTAGTAGTTAGCATGTCGGGCTGCGGGTCGAACTGTCCAAAGTCAAAGACGTGTTGTCGCTGAATACATTCTGCACTTTCAAATGCGGGCGTATTATAAAAGTGTCAACCAAGCTTGTTATTTGGTTCAAAGCTCTTGACAAGATCTTTGGGGCAACAGTTACTAAATGCTGGCTGCTCTCTCTCCCTGACGTAGTTAAAAATTTGGAACGGCTATATTTGATTCTTAGTGTACCTGAACTTTCCGTTTAGCCCATGTGGGTATAAACTAACGTCACATTAAAAATTCTATTTCTCTAATGATGGAGTCTAACTTATTTCGAAAAAAAACTTCGGTGACTAAGCGGTAAACTTCTGGGCTTGTGAGGTTAAAATTGGTATAAGATGGATAATATGACATCAACCACGGACATCCATTTCAACAAGAATGATGCAGAAATGCATTTGGAGAATTGTTGTACCATCTGAAAACTACCAATCTCATTTGCCAACAAAGAGGATCACCTATGGTGATGCAAAGACCATCAAGATTGAACTGTCCACCAATTATAATCTGCCACGTGGTCAGATTAATCTGGCTGTGGTCAACAGATTGGAGCATCAAACTTTGGCGTGGGATCCATAAAGCTGTAGATCCTCGTGTGTTGTATCCATTGTACAAGCTGATGTAATGTACATTTTAATTACCTGGACTGAGTTCTTTTGTCTCTGAATGGTCGTAGATACCTCGTGTGTTGTATCCATTGTACAAGCTGATGTAATGTACATTTTAATTACCTGGACTGAGTTCTTTTGTCTCTGAATGGTCACATTACATCCTCGGGGGTCACATGCACTTTCTTATACTCCATTTTTTTCGCCAAAATGATGGGTGTTTTCGAAACAACGATATCAACATTCATCGTAATGGGTGTTGATTTGAAGAGCACGAAAAAGAGTTCCACCATCTTCCCTGGTGACCATAATACACATATTAACCCAACTGAGAATATGTGGGACGTATTGGAACATGTTGTCAGAGCATTTAGTTCTGTACCTACAACTCTGAAGGATTTGGAGAAAATACTGAGTCATTAATGAACATTATGAACTCCAGGAAGAAGTAAAGTCTATGCAACGCTAGGTTTAGGTTGTGTTTAAGGCATGCAATGATCCAACATTACATCAGAGGAGGGTTTGTAATTATTTGGCCAGGCAGCAGGCAGTGTATCTAGCTTTACTAGTTGGCTTCTGATACAAAAGGAAGCAAACGTTAGTTTAAAATGTCAGACGTGATTGTGAAAGATGGTAATTCTTTCAGAAAGAACTCAAATGATTTTTGCACAAAGGAAAGTGAATAGACCTTTTCTTTTGTCGAATACAATGTAGTAATATCAATTTAATCACAACAGCTGTTGTCTCCTAATAAACTGAGAAATTAATATTATAAACGTCTTACTGAGATTGTTACATCACAAACTTGTCTACAATAGTTATCGGTTTGATAATTATAGGAATAGGGAAAAGTATTAAGTAGAGAGCTGATTTATTTTATGTTATAAAACCACGTCCATTTACATATGGTCCCCAATGGCACAGCGTTAAGTATGAAGGCCTAAAATCCTGGTTTCGATACCTGTGAAGGGCACAATACAAACAAATAAAAGCATTAAGATATTCCATTTTAATACTAAAAAACTGAAAGTTTTAGTTACGTTCACTGTTAATAATAGATTCTTAGTTACAATAAGTAAGTTCATTAAAATTAAACCAAGCTGAGTATCAACCAAGGTTCGAACACACAATTCGTATACATACATATATACACACAGACAGAGAAGAATACACAAAGAGTATATTTTTAACCACTAATGCTTTATAAATATAATATTAGTTAATAATTATTTATGTTAACAAATACATATTACTTTCAAAGAGGGCGCTGTAATTCGTCATCTATCAGACTATTAAGGGCTTATCTAAAAAACTAAAATAACGAATTCTTATGTGTATATTTTATACAGAAAGGAACGTTCACAACTGTATATGGAACAATTTAATGTATTTTGCGTGTTTTGAGAAGTTATAACGACAAAAAACAGCTATTTATTCATTCGGGCGTCTCCTGTTGTGTGCAAATGATGGTACTTTTTGATAGAAAATAAATTTAGCAGGAATAAAATGATTTCAAAAAGCTGCTGTCAAAATCCTTCCAGGAAAATGTTTCAGTGCATGAAGCTCAGCTTAGAAATTTTCATTAGTCTTAATAAATACATCATAGTTCAGTTCATTATTTGACAACGTGAGCGCGATAGAATCCAAGGAATTGTGGGAAATTAAAAAAACAGTAATGTATAAGATGTTAAGTAATGCATTAATAACGGCGGCAATGTGAGATATGTTAAGTGATGTGTTGATAAACTCCACAATGAGTGAAGTGTTACGTGTATTGATAAACTCCACTATGAGTGAAGTGTTAGGTGATTTATTGATAGATATAAGAAGTGTTTGTATTTTTGTTCTGTTAAGTGAAACTATTCAAGGAATGAAGAACTAAAGAATAGGAAGGGAATTCTTCTTTGGAGGCTTCACTTTCAATTACTATCACGCATTTCCTCCTATTTTGAAGTGAAAACGTTCTTTGGAGGCTTCACTTTCAATTACTATCACGCATTTCCTCTTATTTTCCAGTGAAAACGTTCTTTGGAGGCTTCACTTTCAATTACTATCACGCATTTCCTCTTATTTTGCAGTGAAAAGTTCTTTGGAGGCTTCACTTTCAATTACTATCACGCATTTCCTCTTATTTTGCAGTGAAAACGTTCTTTGGAGGCTTCACTTTCAATTACTATCACGCATTTCCTCTTATTTTGAGGTGAAAACGTTCTTTGGAGGCTTCACTTTCAATTACTATCATGCATTTCCTCTTATTTTGCAGTGAAAACGTTCTTTGGAGGCTTCACTTTCAATTACTATCACGTATTTCCTCTTATTATAGGGTGAAAACGTTTTAATAAAATCTTTTTTCCACATCAAAAGTGCAATAACGTGAATTCGTTTATGGGTTTACCTCTACTTAAGTAACGGTGACATTGCGTATCTCTCTTTTACTGGTTGTTAACGGCATCTAACGACAACTTTCTAAACCATTATTTACTATCAGATCACCTTAACGACTGCTATGTGAAACTAAAGCATCAAAAGATTGTCAGTATGTTGTGTGC
>NW_013668453.1:91905-94104 GCF_000517525.1 Limulus polyphemus | reverse complement strand
TCAATTTATGCTCACTCAAAGACTTAAGCCTAAAAAAATGGTAAATACACGTTTATCTAATAGTGAATGGATTAGTATTATTTACTATCAATTTATGCTCACTCAAAGACTTAAGCCTAAAAAAATGGTAAATACACGTTTATCTAATAGTGAATGGATTAGTATTATTTCCTATCAACTTATGCTCACTCAAAGACTTAAGCCTAAAAAAATGGTAAATACACGTTTATCTAATAGTGAATGGATTTGTGTTATTTCCTATCAATTTATGCTCACTCAAAGACTTAAGCCTAAAAAAATGGTAAATACATGTTTATCTAATAGTGAATGGATTAGTATTATTTCCTATCAATTTATGCTCACTCAAAGACTTAAGCCTAAAAAAGTTGTAAATACGTTTATCTAATAGTGAATGGATTAGTGTTATTTCCTATCAATGTATGCTCACTCAAAGACTTAAGCCTAAAAAAATGGTAAATGCATGTTGATCTAATAGTGAATGGATTAGTATTATTCACTATCAATTTATGCTCACTCAAATACTTAAGCCTAAAAAAATTGCAAATACATGTTTATTTAATAGTGAAAGAATGAGTATTATTTTCGTACGCGTTGTTGGAAAAAACGTTGCAGATTTTAACTTAAAATTTACTTCCTCCTCTCTAAAGGCAGAAAAAAGGGGGTGTAGGTACGTTGTTAAAAAATTAAAGTTTGGATGAAATATTGACTTTCATCCTTAAAATTTTGAAGTTTAGAAGGTGTAAAGACGTGTTAAATATTAGGCTAAAGAGAGTTAGTGCGCTGAAGTTGTCTGTAAACATCATAACAAGAATCTCTGTTGCAAAACCCAGTAACTAGTTTACTTCTTGGCAGGTTAACAAGTTGCATCTTCGTAATTTCGTTTCATCATCATACGGCGAAGTAAAAATAGCTCGTTGGTGTAATATCTCCAGTCAACTTGACGTCTCTCTTCATCCACCACACGACGCATAAACGGACATATCTAAAACTGTTCCCTTCTCTAAAGATCCTGAAGAGGTGACTGCAATTTTTGGCAAACAGTTATTTGATTAATATCTCCCAATGTTTGACTAACGCACTTTCTAATTTTAAAATCTCAACTTTGAAGAAGTTTTTCTAGCGGTAGCCTAATTTGTTTCAGAATTTTGCTCTAAGTTAAAGATGAAATGATAGAACACAGTTGTCCCTAGCTCTGAAGTGATGGACTAAATAAAACTTGTAGTACTAGATGTATTTCCGCATGGTCCCCGAAAGCGTTCTGTTTCAAGAGTAAATAAAACCAAAATTTAAAGCAACAAATATTTGTATTTCTTGCTTTTGAAGTTCGTGTGTCAGGCTGTATTGTAGATTACAGGGTGCATAATTCTTCTCGTGATTCATGGCATGCGCACGTTTTACTGACGTCACGTCAATACAAATTGCAAAGTTAAGCATCCCTCATGTGACGTCATTTTAGTGACTACTGACTGACAGACGACACGCCTCCTAGTGGCAGAGCGGTAAATCCGCGGACTTACAACGCTAGAAACCGGGTTTCGATACCCGTCGTGGGCAGAGCACAGATAGCCCATTGTGTAGCTTTGTGCTTAATTACAAACAAACAGACAAACAACACACTACTGTATTGTGGTGCGAGTGGTTAAAACAGTGATTAATAAGCTGAACTAACCCGGCTAAATTTATGAATGAGTAAACAAATGTTCTGTTCTTTTTAGGCCCTTATTCAGATTTTAAAATAGTTTGAATGGACGACTGTGTTACACTCACCGAGAACGTACTCCAATACATCTGATTTATTCGGTGTTTTTAATTCAGCATATTCAGTCACTCGCGTAAGCAGCTATCCAACCGATGTAAACTTGTTTGCAACATCAACAGATGAGTTGATAAACTACAACTGTTGTTCTTTTAAATGAAGAAACGTAAGATTTGTTATAAAAAGTAAAACTGTAGACGACATTCTAGTTTTAAAATGAATCTCAGTTGAACATACGGTTATACTTTATTAACATATGAAGAATATATTTAACGATATACCACAAAAATATATAGGCTGCAAATTTAGGAACTTCATACGTTGCTAGGTTACTAAAGTTTGGTTTTTGATCATACGTTGCTAGGTTACTAAAGTTTGTTTTGATCATACGTTGCTAGGTTACTAAAGTTTGTTTTGATCAT
>NW_013668453.1:79323-91226 GCF_000517525.1 Limulus polyphemus | reverse complement strand
GGTTGATGGTGGATTGTTCACAGTCTCTTAGACCATTATATACCCGGATGTATGTATGTGACACTTTCATTATCTTCAACTATCCAGATGATTCTTTGATAGATAGTTTAGGCTCTACAATGGTTGATGGTGGATTGTTCACAGTCTCTTAGACCATTATATACCCGGATGTATGTATGTGACACTTTCATTATCTTCAACTATCCAGATGATTCTTTGATAGATAGTTTAGGCTCTACAATGGTTGATGGTGGATTGTTCACAGTCTCTTAGACAATTATATACCCGGATGTATGTATGTGACACTTTCATTATCTTCAACTATCCAGATGATTCTTTGATAGATAGTTTAGGCTCTCCAATGGTTGGTGGTGGATTGTTCACAGTCTCTTAGACCTATATATACCCAGAGGTGTGTATATGACACTTTCATTATCTTCAACTATCCAGATGATTCTTTGATAGATAGTTTAGGCTCTCCAATAGTTGGTGGTGGATTGTTCACAGTCTCTTGGACCATTATATACCCGAATGTATGTAGATGACTCTTTCATTATCTTCAACTATCCAGATGATTCTTTGATAGATAGTTTAGGCTCTCCAATAGTTGGTGGTGGATTGTTCACAGTCTCTTGGACCATTATATACCCGGAATGTATGTAGATGACACTTTCATTATCTTCAACTATCCAGATGATTCTTTGATAGATAGTTTAGGCTCTCCAATGGTTGGTGGTGGATTGTTCACAGTCTCTTGGACCATTATATACCCGGAAGTGTTTAGATGACACTCATTACCTTCAACTAGCCAGATGATTCTTTGATAGATAGTTTAGGCTCTCCAATGGTTGGTGGTGGATTGTCAATAGTCTCTTAGACCATTATATACCCGGAGGTGTGTAGATGACTCTTTCATTATCTTCAACTATCCAGATGATTCTTTGATAGATAGTTTAGGCTCTCCAATGGTTGGTGGTGGATTGTCAACAGTCACTTAGACCATTATATACCCGGAGGTGTGTAGATGACACTGTCATTATCTTTAACTAGCCAGATGATTCTTTGATAGATAGTTTAGGCTCTCCAATGGTTGATGGTGGATTGTTCACAGTCTCTTGGACCATTATATACCCGGAGGTGTGTAGATGACTCTTTCATTATCTTCAACTAGCCAGATGATGTTTCTCAACTTTTGAAGTATTTATTAACAAGATCATAAACTTTCATTTTAAAACACTTTAGTCCATAACCGTGCTTGTAGCTTTAAATGTATAGTTTACCATTAAAATACTTGTACCGGCCTTTATTCTAATTTTACGGGCTATATATCAGTTGTTTCTAAGTGAGCACTTAGAGAAGCTCTTGGTTTATCGTTCATACAAAACCTCAAGCACTTATTATTTTTTACATAAATATTTTAACAACATCGATACATTTTTATACAAAAATGGTTTTCCTGTTTGTTTAATTGAACGAATAATTGATCTAAACAAACAAAATTTTAGAAAACCATCAACGTACGAAGTTCCTAAGTGTTCAGTTTGTATAATCTCACGATATGTTGGTAATTATATTATTTTCATTTCAAAGGTCCCTACTTCGTAAAAGTGTATCCCTATGTACATCTGTGGAGTATTTTAAAACCAGGATGTCCTCCTCAATATTACTTCAGGTATAAATATAGCTTTATTAAAAACGTCAGATGTAGTTTATTAATCTGTTCGTCCTCCTTGCAAGTAAGATGTTACTTCGGTTCTTCTACAATGAATTTATTGACGCGAGGGAAAGAAGTGTAAAATTAAGAACACCGAATAAGCCAAATGTATTGGAACATGCTCGAGGCGAATGTGACGTAGTCGTCCATTTTGGTTATTTCAAGACTTTAAACAAAACCTCCGTTTATGAGAAAAAAAAATCTTACCAGGAGCACTCCCTGTACTTAATATCATTGCTTTTTTTTAGACATATATGTATGTATATATATATATATATATGTATATAATGTTTATTTTTGTAATTATTAAATAATAAAGGCAATAATAAGAGCAAAGTCTCTCAAACTAGACTGATGTTTGTATTTTAATCTCTAAAAAAACAAGACATTTCAGGAGCCTAATTTCCATTGACTTCTAATAAAAGTTGCCCCCCCCCCATTAAATTCTGAAATGGCGTTCATAGGCAGAGCTGAAAATTAATGTTTTTATTTCGTCTTGTGAATTTCTGCGTGTTTTATAACCAACTAAACGTTTGTCTATTCCTAAATGCCAGTCGTTATACTTGCACAAGTATCTATATCAAATCATGAGAAAGACTTGCTCCACCCCAGAGAGTGGACACAGACATACGGTCAAACTGGTAAAAGCATCTATGGGATGGCCATTGTTGTATGTAACTTATCAGAGCTATTAACTACACGCAGATCATCTACACAAACATTCAGAATAATTACTCAAACACAATCTACTACAGATATTTTCATAACTAATTGTATAAGGGTGTAATTAACTGGAAGTTTTTAAACTGCAGAACTCCGTTAAATATTATTTGCTGTTTGAAAAGTAAAGTGGCACCAGTAAATAAATAAACAGCTATCAGCAAAGTAAATCAACGAAGCTGACGAATGAGTCTTAACATCATTCGTTCTATATCTAGTTGTGTATTGAGAGCTGTAGCTAGAAATACGATTCGTTTTGTGACAGTGTTCCTAACCATGTAAAAGTTTGATAGATGAGACAAAGTTCTATTTTGAAGTGTGTCTCTAATTTATCTCTTGCTGAGTGTTCTTTATTGATAAATGGTTTCATAAAGTACACCGAAACATTTTCCAGTTTATGATTAAACGTGCCTTTGTTAGATACAATAGGTCGAAGAGAAGAGATAGTTTTGTGAATTTTAGGTCATAAATAAACATTCGCTGTTCTCAGTTCTGAATCACTTTATCAATAAAATGCTTTTTTTCCTTTCAACAGCTTCTTTCAGTGTTATTATACTGCTTTCAGTTCACAGCATGTGTATACACCTGCCTATACAAACGTTATTGTAGTAGTTCAGGTGGTTAGAGTCAGCCTCTAGTCATGTTATGGTAGCAATTCAGATGGTTATGGTCAGCCCATAGTCATGATATGGTAGTAGTTCAGATGGTTAGGGTCAGCCTTTAGTCATGTTATGGTAGTAGTTCAGATGGTTAGGGTCAGTCTCTAGTCATGTTATGGTAGTATTTCAGATGGTTAGGGTCAGCCTTTAGTCATGTTATGGTAGTAGTTCAGATGGTTAGGGTCAGTCTCTAGTCATGTTATGGTAGTAGTTCAGATGGTTAGGGTCAGCCTTTAGTCATGTTATGGTAGTAATTCAGATGGTTATGGTCAGCCCATATTCATGATATGGTAGTAGTTCAGATGGTTATGGTCAACTCCTAGTCATATTATGGTAGTAGTTCAAATGGTTAGGGTCAGACTTTAGTCATGTTATGGTAGTAATTCAGATGGTTAGGGTCAGCTTTTAGTCATGTTATGGTAGTAGTTCAGATGGTTAGGGTCAGTCTCTAGTCATGTTATGGTAGTAGTTCAGATGGTTAGGGTCAGCGTTTAGTCATATTATGGTAGTAGTTCAGACGGTTAGGGTCAGCCTCTAGTCTGTCATGTTATGGTAGTAGTTCAAATGAATATGGTCAGCCCCTAGTCATGTTATGGTAGTAGTTATGGATGAATGGCTTCCAGGTTAGAAAATGGACCAATCTGAACTCTAGTAGTACAGTACCTTAGGGACAAAAGTTTCATTTACAAGATGGAAAATTTCTTTTTCGTCTTCAAAACAAATCAAACGTTGTTTTAGGCTTTAAGTTTTGTAATATTTACATATCCGATTTAAAATAAAACCTTTTCTGTGTGGTAAATCACGTGGACAAGTGAAAATGTTCTGGTTGTTATATTAAACCGATAATAACCTGTTACATTAATTTCTGTAGAAGTGAGGAACAGATGTCCTTAATCACATGCTTCATAATGCATTTATTCAAGAAGTATGTTTAAGGACTGTGTGATATGTCATCTGAGGAAGACAAGAGTTTTATCCTATTGATGATGATTTACGGTTGAAACATGCTAAGGAACACATCTGGAGAAAGAATCACCAGAATCCTCATGATGCTCATTAGCTGTTGCTGATGTCACAGGATGTTTTGGGCAAAATAAGTATTTCAACTCGATTCATGCCACCATAAAAACTGAAGGATTTTCATTGTAGTGATTTATCAAACATAACAATTCTGACCACAGTGCCTTATGCCTTACTAGACGTTGTGAACATTTATAATGTTTATATTCTAACGGTAAACTATTTATTTGGTAACAGCTAAATCGCAACTAAACACTACTAGAACTAGAAGAGATTGTTGTCGTTATTCAACTAGAAGACATTCTTGTCGTTATTCAACTAGAAGACATTTTGTCGTTATTCAACTAGAAGACATTGTTGTCGTTATTCAACTAGAAGACATTCTTGTCGTTATTCAACTACAATAGATTGTTGTCGTTATTCAACTAGAAGACACTGTTGTCGTTATTCCACTAGAATAGATTGTTGTCGTTATTCAACTAGAAGACATTGTTGTCGTTATTCAACTAGAATAGATTGTTGTCATTATTTAACTAGAAGACATTGTTGTCGTTATTCAACTAGAAGACATTGTTGTCGTTATTCAACTAGAAGACATTGTTGTCGTTATTCAACTAGAACACATACTTGTCGTTATTCAACTAGAAGACATTGTTGTCGTTATTCAACTAGAAGATATTGTTGTCGTTATTCAACTAGAAGACATTGTTGTCGTTATTCAACTAGAAGACATTGTTGTCGTTATTCAACTAGAAGACATTGTTGTCGTTATTCAACTAGAATAGATTGTTGTCGTTATTCAACTAGAATAGATTGTTGTCGTTATTCAACTAGAAGACATTGTTGTCGTTATTCAACTAGAAGACATTGTTGTCGTTATTCAACTAGAAGACGTTATTCAAATTAGAGAGTGTTTTATTAATTTAAACTAATTTTTTTGCCTTATTACCCTAATCCAAGATCAACATAGACCAATATACATGTCTAATTTTATTCTTCTCACTATGTATATTTGTACCAGTAATGTTGCAGGGATTTGTATTATATTCAGGTGAGTTTCTCGTCAGCGAAACTCCAATAGTTTTATATTTTTTTAACAATGCTTGTCCCAAAGGCTATTACGTCATCCCGGCTCTACAAACGTATTGGTCTTCAACAGACTCAACATTATTTACGTTACCTAACATGGCTGCCTTTAAACCATTTTCTTTTTTTATCCAATCTCCTTAACAAAACCGAAAAGAGATATTGCAATAAAAAAAGTTGATTAATTACAGATGAGGGACGTATAGGTTATTTTGTCTTCTTTAAAATACCCATCTAATCTTCATCTTAGATAAAGCGAAGATAACATAAACGTGGTCTTACCTTAGACAAATTGGGGGATTTTCTCTGACTAACAATAGTTGATTAGACTGTCTAAAAACTTTTCTTTATTCTGTAACATTGACAAATCTTATAAATTTAAGAAACCCTGTTTAGGATTATATATATTTTTTCTTCACATTTCAATGTTTACCTCTTATCTTCAACATGTTTATTTTTCTTCTGGTTCGTTGAATAAACTATTTTTTTTTAGAATATTGCTTACAATCAAAGATAATCAAGTTTACATATTTTTTTGATTTTGTAATTTGGAAAATATTTAATTATCTATAGTTTCTAAACCTGAGAAGGTAAAAAAACCGACGGAATTAATTGGTTGCTTAACTTAAAAACACGATAATCAAATTTTAAAAATATTGGACTAAATTACACATTTAGAAGACAGCTTTGATATACGGAAACATCTGTTAGCTGAGTTCTTGCACAGATCTTTTTGCCCCCCAGTGGCACAGCGGCATTTCTACGGACTTACAACGCTAGAAACCGGGTTTCGATACCCGTGGTGGGCAGAGCACAGATAGCCCATTGTGTAGCTTTGTACTTAATTCCAAACAAACAAACAAAACACAGATGTTAAAATATAACGTTGATGAATGGAAACATCGGCACATGTAGATCTTGAAAGTCGAGTTGTTCAAAACTTGAAAATAGCGATGATAATTGAACCAGTTGTTGGTTTAGATGTCGCAAAAGAAAAGCTTTTCGCCAATGAATGACAATGAAGTGTGGCAGCATTCTACTAGCCCGATCAGCCCTCTTTGTTTTTATAAATACCTTTGAAGTAAACTACAGAGATAACGGAGGTAAACCGTAGTTGAAAATCTTGTGAGAGTTAAAACAATGTTAAATAAACCGGAAAACTTTTTAACGTCCTAATATTAATTTCATCAACAGATAAATATGCAAATGATATTCATTTCGATATAGAGTAGGTTGATACTCCATTTCTTAATCATGTTTGTTTGTTTGTTTTGAATTTCGCGCAAAGCTACACGAGGGCTATCTGCGCTAGCCGTCCCTGATTTAGCAGTGTAAGACTAGAGGGAAGGCAGCTAGTCATCACCACCCCTCGCCAACTCTTGGGCTACTCTTTTACCAACGAATAGTGGGATTGACCGTCACATTATAACGCCCCCACGGCTGAAAGGGCGAGCATGTTTGGTGTGACGGGGATTCGAACCCGCGACCCTCAGATTGCGAGTCGAGCGCCATAACCACCTGGCTATGCCGAGCGTTTTTGTTTGTAATTAAGCACAAAGTTACACAATGGGCTACCTTGTGCTCTGCTCACCACGGGTATCGAAACCCGGTTTCTAGCGTTGTAAGTCCGAAGGCATGCCGCTGTGCCACTGGGGTCTATTCTTAAACTTGAAATTTTGTGCAGGTCCAAGTATATCGGATTAACTTCGCTAGAAAAAAAGAAAATAACTCGTTATAGACAAGTCTACACAGAAGTGGAAAAACAAGAACTCGTTTAAACAACTTTGTAGTTAAATCATATGCCAGGTTATTCTACCGAGGTTTTCGCGCAATATTATTTTAATTTAAATTTGCAGTTAGTATTTAATTTTTTTTATTGAAATTAGCCGAATACATGCTTATTCACATCGATATTATTCATCAATTCTTGAACAAACACCTTAGTATTACCTACGTATTTTAAAACCAGAGAAAGTAAACTGTCTCTCAGAATTTAGGAGAGAGTCAGTGCACTGGATACGTTACATAAGTAATTACAGGAGGTGAGGATAAGCATTCAAGTAACAAGAAATCTCCACGTATAACCTATGTTTCCTGTATTATATTCTCTTTCCACTATTTTAAAATCACAAATCTCATTCTTGTAAATAAACAAAGCAATTTCGAAAATGTCAAGGCGAGTTAAAAGTTGACTTCACTGCCATCTAGTGGCAATGCTGTATAACATAAAAATAATTTCTAGGTAAAGTATCAAAAAATGCTTTAGAAAACAGTTTTCCTTTGACGTACGTGATTACATTATATGAATATCGAAAAAGTTTTTACTGTGTTTAACCATAAGTGTTTCAGGTAACACTTCACAAAACTAATTGTAGTGGCGTTGTATCTGATGTAAAAATTTAAATATAAGGTTACGTAACAGCTCTTTTTCATTTGACTACTTATAAAACTGACCAATAACAGGTCTACTTAAAAAAAAGAGACCCAATGCTGAACTGGGAACGATTAAAATTAATAATTTGCACAACAGTTTTTCAATTCAACTAAAATAAACTGAGATTTAATTTTAAAACAAGCGTGCTTTTCTACCATACGTCTATTCCGTTGTTTATTTTACGAATAATTAAAACGTACAGATAAATTTATATTGTACATTATTAGACTTACAGTATGTGGCAGAACCGTATCTGAGACGTTTCGTTAACTAACCGTCTAATTCATTCATTATTGAATTTAAATGTGTTTAAAAGATGATATTCAAAAACTTTATTTATATACTAGCTGGGGGTACAGGTCCCCTGGACGGAAGTTACGTAAATTCATGATTAATGAAAGGTTATCTTAGGACATGAAAAGTTTCTTCCCTTATATGTAGTTGTAAAAAAACGAAAAACGCCCATAAAAACTGCAAAACTGAAAATGTGTACGTATTCCCGCTTGGACCTAATGAACCTCCATACCAATTTTGGTGAAGACACATCCACACTTCTAGTTAAACTGGTCCATGTATTGTATGTTAACAACTCACTTCCAGTTAAACTGGTCCATGTATTGTACGTTAACAACTCACTTCTAGTTAAACTGGTCCATGTATTGTACGATAACAACTCACTTCTAGTTAAACTGGTCTATGTACTGTACATTAACAACTCACTTCTAGTTAAACTGGTCCATGTATTGTACGATAACAACTCACTTCTAGTTAAATACAATACATAGACCAGCGTTAACAACTCACTTCCAGTTAAACTGGTCTATGTACTGTATGTCAACAACTTATTGATATGAATTATGAGTTATATTGGTAACACAGTATATGTAGTTGTGTCAAACATGAGTTATGTTGGTGACACAGGGTATGTAATTGTGTCAAACATGAGTTATGTTGGTGACACAGGGTATGTAATTGTGTGAAAGATGAGTTATGTTGGTGACACATGGTATGTAGTTGTGTCAAAGATGAGTTATATTGATGACACAGAGTACGTAGTTGTGTCAAAGATGAGTTATATTGGTGACATAGGGTATGTAATTGTGTGAAAGATGAGTTATGTTGGTGACACAGAGTACGTAGTTGTTTCAAACATGAGTTATTTTGATGACACACTGTATGTAGTTGTGTCAAACATGAGTTATATTGGTGACACAGAGTATGTAGTTGTGTCAAAGATGAGTTATATTGGTGACACAGAGTATGTAATTGTGTGAAAGATGAGTTATATTGGTGACACAGAGTATGTAGTTGTGTCAAACATGAGTTATATTGGTGACACAGGGTATGTAGTTGTGTCAGACATGAGTTATGTTGGTGAGCATGTAGCTTTGTTGTTTATGATCACTGTCATTTGTTAGAAAAACAAAAAGATCAACAAGGCCACTTCATTAATCAGAACAACTAACAGAAAGGCACTATTTGAAACAGCGACGGTTTACAAACTCTTGGAAAAATGTATATTGTAGAAAGCACGTGTACGTGCACGGAACAAAGTAGTTTTTGATTAGTTTGATTAAAGTGTTTCCGTTCAGGAAAGTAAACAGTCATAAATTTACAAAAGAAGAGGCTACACAGCCTTTAATTAAAATAGTTCAGATCACCAAACGTCCACTGAGGGCAATAAATATTCAAACTATTTCATTTTATCTTTGTCGACATCTTATGATTTCTAATATTGAAGAAAAACGACCTCATGCATTGTTCTGATGCTACCCACCAGTCGAAAATGAGTTAGAAATTAAAACAGAGTGGTAACCGTGTTCTTTTGTAAACAAAATCATAAATTTATTATCTGATGTTATCCCCCTTTCTTCAAAGAGTTCAATATTAGATTGTACTGACAGTGATAAGATAGCAGAAGAAATAGTTACTAGCCTAACTCGCAATTACTGACTTATCTTTGTCGTATAAATGATAAAATTATTTATAAATAACATAATTTTGTTTAATTAAGAAACAATAAGCGTAGCATTTAACAAAAACCTCTTTCAATTATGTTTATACACGTTTACTTTCCAGTCAATCTCCCTGGTATGTAAGCCTAAAGATTCTTTACTAGGCCTAATGGTTCTCAAGCAGTTCTTGAGGTTAAAGTTGTAGATAGAAAGATTACGAAACCTTCGTGACAAAAAGCTTTGGTCGTTGCTTGAAAAGTAGTTGGCTTATTTTCAGTTGGGAATGCAAGTTGGATGTTGTAATTTTATTTACATTCCCACTGGATCCTGGATTTGTTTTAGGACAACTAGGCAATAGTGGAATAAGTCACACGTTACGTGGACTGCACGTTTAATTCCGAATGAAACAAATGTGTTTTGTCGTCATAGTGACAAGTAAACTCCTTATCTAGAAGACCTTTTCCAAGAAGTGCTGAGTAATGACCTGTTTAATCTTATATTATTAGCTGAACTTTATCGAAAGTAATCTTTATTAAAGTGAAAACAATCAAAGGTAGAAGAATGAACAATACTTATGGACGGCACTCTGCTCTCTAGACTGAAGAGAGAGAGCTCTCGGTTCAAACACAGATCTGGTCAAAACGTAAAATAATTCTGGAAGAAATTATATATAAAACGTGATCTCTCCCAAAGAGCGTGCGTTACTCACACCATTGCTTAATCCAACAACATACGGGAATTACAAGGTATTCTCACCAATTCTCACCTTCGTGAGAAAGATTTAAGCGATATCAGTTATTACAATATCTAACAAAATTACCAGCAAGTTTATCAGAATTTTTATGATTAAACTGTGCGTACGTCTTTGTGTGTGTGACCAATTTGGAAAATTCTAAGTGATCATTGAATGCTAACCTTTATAAGTTACAGAGAAAAAAATATACTTAGTATATCATTAAGCCATAGTAGCATCTAATTCTGATATGTTGACCACAAGTAGGGCCAGCTACCCACCAGCACTTGCAGCGTCGAAAACTCTTCCCTGCTCCTAAAACTGAATAACGGGACTGACTGTCATTTTTATAATGCCCAGGCTGAAAATGAGAAGCCTATTCAGTAGCATCAAGTCTCGAACGTTGAAACCTTCGATATATTACCGGGCGTGCTAACCAATAGGCTACGACCGATTCACAGCTTAACATCTAAAGTTATGGCACTGCAAAATGATGACCATTATAAGAATTCCCAGTTTGCCTCTGAAGAAGAAAGGCCCACCTTTCGAAAACGCTCGGGTTATACGGTTGCTATCATTTTATAAAAACACACAAGTCATTCCATAACAATAAATTAACAAAATCCCTCAACATAACTAAACTATAACATTCAATTTTACCGCCGTAACTTCACACATATTTTGGCTAAGAATTTTGACTTTCTAAATTGAGGTTTCTAATTACAAAATACAACATTATAGTTTAGTGGGTTTTTTTTTTCTTCAGAGTAAACATCTGTTGACAAGAATCCTCTAAAGAAAGTAGCTGAATATGATGCTAACGTTTCGAAATCCGTACTGAGGCCTTACGTAACTCTAGCTGCAGAAATACATCATCAAATTACTATTATTAAATTAAAAGGATCTTCGGAAAGTAAAGTGGAAGCATATTTCCATATCTCTTTAGAACTCATTGTTATTTTGTTTTTCGTGTTAGTCTTCCTTAGAACCTTTCAAGTCACGGGCTTAATCTGTTATTGTTAGGTTAATTATAAGTAAATGTTCAAACAAACGTAATACATATACTCCGATAATACTGCAGAATTAATTAGAATCGTAGTGGATTATCATGTAATGAGTTTGTACTTTGTACCATTAATCAAAAACATAAAATAAAATTCATCGGGTAATTAGCGAGGTATGAAGTTTCAAAATCGACATAATTAAACCAGTAATATTTTTATGTACAAGGCATAGTGGAAAAGTAATTCAATAGGTCGTTAAGTTTCGTTATTATTTTCTACGTCACAAGCGAAGAACGCGAGTTTGTTTTTTACTCTTGTTACCGCGTGCTTCGAGATAGAAAACGAGAACAAGTAGGAAAATTAGTAGAAAATTAAAATGAGTTATTTTCAACTTTCATAATGAAACATCAAGTTGTTTGTTAAAGGAGACACGTCGTATTTCAAGAAATGTCGAAATTATATGCAGTAGTTAAAATCATAAATAATATTCAACGTTAAACTGGTACACAATTAAAAACATTTTATTTAGGCCTATCTATGGCCTTCAGGATGTAACGTCGAAACGTGTAGAGTCGTCA
>NW_013668453.1:73823-78491 GCF_000517525.1 Limulus polyphemus | reverse complement strand
ATCCTGTCTTGTTAGTATATGCAATGTTAAATGTTCATCCTGTCTTGTCAGTATATGCAATGTTAAATGTTCATCCTGTCTTGTCAGTATATGCAATGTTAAATGTTCATCCTGTCTTGTCAGTATATGCAATGTTAAATGTTCATCCTGTCCTGTCAGTATATACAATGTCAAATGTTCATCCTGTCCTGTCAGTATACACAGTGTCAAATGTTCATCCTGTCCTGTCAGTATATACAATGTCAAATGTTCATCCTGTCGTGTCAGTATATTCAATGTTAAATGTTCATCCTGTCGTGTCAGTATATGCAATGTTAAATGTTCATCCTGTCCTGTCAGTATATGCAATGTCAAATATTCATCCCGTCCTGTCAATATATGCAATGTCAAATGTTCATCCTGTCCTGTCAGTATATGCAATGTCAAATGTTCATCCTGTCGTGTCAGTATATGCAATGTCAAATGTTCATCCTGTCCTGTCAGTATATACAATGTCAAATGTTCATCCTGTCCTGTCAGTATACACAGTGTCAAATGTTCATCCTGTCCTGTCAGTATATACAATGCCAAATGTTCAT
Organism: Limulus polyphemus; assembly: GCF_000517525.1. Classification (NCBI taxonomy): domain Eukaryota; kingdom Metazoa; phylum Arthropoda; class Merostomata; order Xiphosura; family Limulidae; genus Limulus; species Limulus polyphemus. Next base: position 77,913 of record NW_013668453.1, on the reverse strand, counting down.
CCTGTCTTGTCAGTATAAGCTATATTAAATATTCATCCCGTCGTGTCAAAATGCACAATCTTAAATGTTCATTTCTTCACGTCAATGCATTCAATGATCAACCCGTCGTGTCAATATCTACAGTTGAAAGTGTAGTTTTAAAGCAGTTTTAATTCTATGACAGTTTGTAAAGTTTCTTTAATTTAAGTAGATTCTATTATGTCGCTACTGTGTTTTTCGAGTGTGTTTTAGTATTACTAGTTGTTTTTTACTACGCTAGAAACCGAGTTTCGATCCCCGTGGTGGGCAGAGCACAGATAGCCCATTATGTAGTTTTGTGCTTAACTTCATATAAACAATTAAAAACAAACAAATTCTGGGATTACTATACCACATGTTATTGTATAATACTGATATAAACAATTAAAAACAAACAAATTCTGGGATTACTATACTACATGTTATTGTGTAATACTGATATAAACAATTAAAAACAAACAAATTCTGGGATTACTATACCACATGTTATTGTATAATACTGATATAAACAATTAAAAACAAACAAATTCTGGGATTACTATACCACATGTTATTGTATAATACTGATATAAACAATTAAAAACAAACAAATTCTGGGATTACTATACCACATGTTATTGTATAATACTGATATAAACAATTAAAAACAAACAAATTCTGGGATTACTATACTACATGTTATTGTATAATACTGATATAAACAATTAAAAACAAACAAATTCTGGGATTACTATACCACATGTTATTGTATAATACTGATATAAACAATTAAAAACAAACAAATTCTGGGATTACTATACTACATGTTATTGTGTAATACTGCTAATGTGCTGTGTAGCTGTGTGCTACATTTCTGTGTATACTGTTTGTACTATTTAGTGTGTACTACAGTTTAATATTCTATTGTCTATTATTTCGCTGTGTACTATAATATTATTATTATAATATTATTATTTTAATGTGTGTTATTTCTTTGTATTTGGCCCCCCAGTGGCACAGCGGTATGTGTGCGGATTTACAACGCTAGAATCCGGGTTTCGATACCTCTGGTTGGCAGAGCACAGATAGCCCATTGTGTAGCTTTGTGCTTAATTACAAACAAACAATTCTCTGTATTTTATGGTGTTTGTATTATACAGTGTGCTGTATACTGAATTGTGTATTTCAATGTGTAGTGTATATACTATTCTTTAGTGTACAACATTGACTTATGGTTAGGGTATCTGATCCGCAATCTTCGGGTCGCTGGTTCGAATCCATTTATCGAACCTGTTCATCTGTAGGGGTGCTATAATTTGTTGGATAATCTCACCATCCGTTGGTAAAGAGTACCTCAAAGGTTGGCGGTGGGTAGTGTTAATTATCTCCCTTCCTTCCAGTCTATAATTTCAATATTAGGGACTGCTAGCCCAAGTAGCCCTCGAGTAGCTTTGCTCGAAGTTCAACAAACAACAACAACTGTCTGTACTATGCTATGTGTATTATACCTCCCCGTATTATTTCTGTGTGCTAAACTGTGTGTGATATTTCTCTGCGCAATATACTGTAGGTATCATTTCATTCCGTATTCAACTATAGTTGTTACTTCTAGTAAAGAACTCGTTCTATTTTTATATGCACTGTTTATATAAATAATACGCTTGTGTCTGTCTGTCCGGAACTTTTCTCGCAAATTTCTCGATGAAACGCTACAAATCTATATCGTTAGAGAGGCCTTTGTCCAAGGAGTCCGGATTGTATATTGGCTTTTTAATTCGGAATCATCTTACCTGTTTTTGCTTATTCAAACTTTTCAATGTAATGAGTTTGGTACACGATGGTACAGTTTCATTGTCATCACATGATGACTGGCTTCAAGTTTGTGGCTCGGCATGGCCAGGTGGTTAGAGCCCCGGCATGGCCAGATGGTTAGTGCGCTTGATTCGCAATCTGAGGGTCGCAAGTTCGAATCCTACCAAACATGCTCGCCCTTTCAGCCGTGGGGTCGTTATAAATTGACGGTCAATCCCACTATTCGTTGTTAAAAGAGTAGTCCAAGAGTTGGCGGTGGGTGGTGATGACTAGCTGTCTTCCCTCCAGTATTTCACTGATAACTTAGGGACGGCAAAGGGCAGATAGCCCTCGTGTAGCTTTGCACGAAATTCAAAACAAAACAAGCTTCAATTTAAACTAAAATTTTTCATTTGCAAAGTATTTAACACAAACAACACTTAAAACGCGTGTAGTTTTCTAAAAAAAATGAACACTACATTAAATACAACTTACATGGGCTTTCTCGACTTATTTGGGTCTAAAATACGCATGCGCAGTTCGTTCAAACCCATATGATTATCACTTTGTGAACACGCATTCAGACGTTTCTGCATATTCAGCTGAGTTTGCCTTCAGTACAACTTTACATTTATTTTATATTGAATAATTTAGCTTTGGTTCATTTCATAGACTACTTTAAACACCTTTTAGCTACTTTATTCTTTACTACAGATTTGATTCTTCGTTTTTATGAGTTTCTTTGTTTCAATTCGTAAAACCGTGTCGTACACTAAACATTCATAACTGTTTCATACTCTGTACACTATTATAATAATCATTACTATACTTTATTGTTTACTTTACGTGTAGTTTTATTAAATTAAGTTACAGCTACGTGAGTTTGTTTGTCTGACCGCGTAACTTTTTTCTCAAATAGACCAGGATTTATCGATCTAACACAATGCCTGCAAGAAATCGTAGCTTAACGGGCGTGCCTGAAAATGATAGAATGAGGAACATTCAAGCAAAGGGCATGAAATGTTTTGTGGGTCGAAGTTAGGCTGTGAATATGAGTTTTCTCTGTATTATACGGAATATACTGTACTCTTTCTACGTGTACTCTTATGTGTAGGCTACGCTGCTTGCCGTACTTTCCCATATTTTACCCTGTATAATATTTTTCTGCGTATTAAACTAACGTATCATTTATATCAGTAATATAACGTAATCAATGTATCTACTGTACTGTCTGTGTGTAATATTATTAATTGGTTGAGCTGCCTTCTGTATACTACCCTAACATCTTTGATTTTTACTTCAGTTTTTTTAACAGTTCATTGACGTCTCGCTGTAGTATTTAATAGTTGGTCTATGATTGCCTTATATACCGTTTAATATTATACTTCTGAAATTCTCTATATAGAATTACCTACTGCATCTCATAACAACATATTCTTAATGATATGTACCGTCTACTACGATGTTACTGTAATTCTCCGTGTGTTTATGTTATTATCGATATTTCAATTCACTCGTCTGTGTGTATTTTCTTGTAGTTGTTTTCGGTTCTTCGAGGTCTCCTTTAATTAAGTGACTAATTGAGTTTCTAAACACATGCTTTTATCAAATGATAAATCTTCAAGTAACAAATATGATAATTCTGTTAATTACAAAACATAATCTTTGAGAGTTGATAAATATCGAATAATAACTTATATTAACTTAATAAATGCTTTAGACTGTAAGAACACTATTTTATAAAACTGGCTCATGCAGCAAATGTTATAAATAAATAAAGTTTTGCATATAAGTTTTTATGTTACTTCCAGTCACATACTCAATCCAGTAATCTATATTATTCATGTATTACCAATAAAAATAAAAACCTCTATTAAGTCTACGAGTAGTGAGGAGATTCACGTGTCCTCCCTTACATGTTAACATGCATTGTTTTGTTTGCTTGTAATTAAGGACAAAGCTACACAATGGGCTTTCTATGCCTGCCAAACCACGGGTATCGAAACTCGGTTTCTAGTTTTGCAAGTTCGCAGACATACCGCTGTGCCACTGAGGGGCACATGCTTTTGTAAGTCTATTCCTGTATTCCCACTACAAAACAAAAAAAACATTTTATTAACTTTACAAATAGTGCGGAGATTCATGTGCCCTCCTTTACAGGTCATCATGTATTGTTTCGTTAACTTTCTATAGCACTGAAGCATCCCTTGCATATTTAAAAAAAATACTCAAGTATGTTGTGAAGAGTTATGTTTTAGCGATAAGACGCGTGTTTTAAAATTAAATAATCCACGTCTTTACA
>NW_013668453.1:65541-72839 GCF_000517525.1 Limulus polyphemus | reverse complement strand
ATACATATAATAGGAATATATATGTGCAATAGGCAATTAACAAAATAATAACATGACTTTCGATAAGGCGGTCTCCGACCTATTTATAGGGTTAGTAAATTATTGTTTCTGATATTCAAATGTTGGTCTTGACAAAAAAAAAATAATGTAATTAAAAAATCTCTCTAGATAAAGCTATTCAACTTCTCTGAAATGAAAGGTTTAGAAACTGAATCCCCTCCCCAGTACATGGCACCACCCCTCATGAAACATCCTTCAAGCGCTCCTATCCAAGCTATTAGCCAATCATCTTCAAGGACTAAGAATTTCACCAATGACGTGTCTTACCAAGAGTTTTTCCGAAACATGCTACTCAACTCTTCTCTGAACGGGGTTTCGAAGATTGGAATGTCTCAGAATTATGTACGAAGTCTTGTTTGGACAGTGGTATTGATCACAGGGATTGTAGGCTGTGTATACCAGAGTTTGGAATTCTTCCGCGCTTACAAACAGTACCCTGCCGTTGTGCAACTTGAAGTTCAAACAGAGCGCACCCTGGAGTTTCCTGCAGTAACCGTATGCAATCTGAACACGTAAGTAACGTTTTTTTAATTCGTTGATTGTTAATTTGTTTCTTGTGAATCGAACGACAAACACTGAAATAAATTTAAAATTCACACATAAAGTTACTTGTGTTTTTTAAAATGTTCCTAATTTTTGAATTTAAAAGATAATACTGTGCAGAAAATTTAATGAACAAAATTTCAAGAGCGGAATACAAACCAACTTTAGTGAGATGATTATATTTGCTTATGAGCGAAGGTTAGTTTTAAAACAGACTAAACATCTTGCAGATATTTTTTGATAGTTTTTATGAACATCTTCTCATTTTTAGAGGTATTTTTGAAGGTCTACTAACCTTGTCTGGGCCGAACAACCCAGTAGTTAGCGTATCGGACTGTGAACCTAAGGCTCTGTGGTTCATGTTTCGTTTACCGCAAGGTATTCGTGGGTGCATTATAAGAGTGACGGTCAAATCCCACTATTTGATTGGAGTAGCTCACGAGTGTACGGTGAACTGGGAATTTGGTGTCCTGGAACCTCATCTACTGCCATTGAAAAGTTAATTTTCTAAATTTCCCGACCACCGGCATTGAGAAGTTGATGTCGAAGAATCCCCATCCGCTCCCATTGGGAAGTTTGTGTCCTTAAACCCCATCCAGTGGCATTGAGAAACTGGTATTGAGAAATTGACATCCACTGCCATTGTTAATTTGGTGCTATGGAACCATATCCACGCCCTTTGGGAAGTTTGTGTCCTGGAAATCCATCCAGTCCCATTGGGAAGTTGTTGTTCTTAAACCACCATTCACTGACATTGGGAAGCTTTCTAAAATTTCTATCCACTAGCATTGGGAAGTTAGTGTTCTAAAACCTCCATCCACTGACATTGGGAAGCTTTTTGAAATCTCTATCCACTAGCATTGGGGAGTTAGTGTTCTAAAACCTCCATCCACTGACATTGGGAAGCTTTTTGAAATCTCTATCCACTAGCATTGGGAAGTTAGTGTTCCAAAACCTCCATCCACTGACATTGGGAAGCTTTTTGAAATCTATATCCACTAGCATTGGGGAGTTAGTGTTCTAAAACCTCCACCCACTGACATTAGGAAGTTAGTGTTCTAAAACCTCCACCCACTGACATTGGGAAGCTTTTTGAAATCTCTATCCACTAGCATTGGGGAGTTAGTGTTCTAAAACCTCCATCCACTGACATTGGGAAGCTTTTTGAAATCTCTATCCACTAGCATTGGGAAGTTAGTGTTCTAAAACCTCCACCCACTGACATTGGAAAGCTTTCTGAAATCTCTATCCACTAGCATTGGGAAGTTAGTGTTCTAAAACCCCATCCACAATAAAGTGGAGTGTTTATAAAACTTTCGAGTCCCAAGACTTCAAAGTAAGCAAGGCTAGAAAGATGCTGTTGCTTGAAGTTAAGCACAAAGCTACACAATGGGCTATCTGTGCTCTGCCCCCCACAGATATCGACACTCCTTTTCTAGCGTTGTAAATCTGCAGACATACCGTTGTGCCACTGGGGGGCGGCTAGAAAGATCCAGGGGATCCCTTCCCCCTTGAAATATGTTAAAATTGAAATGAAACTGTTGAAATCTGATGCATTTTGAGGACACTTCAATATGGTTTTCTATGTCTACAAGACATTTTAAATAGAAATGCCATTGCTTAATTCTCATTAGTTTGCCTAAAAACACCTTCACCTGGTTGACAGATGTAAGCCTAAATACACCTTCACCTGGTTGACAGATGTAAGCCTAAAAACACCTTCACCTGTTTGACAGATGTAAGCCTAAATACACCTTCACATGGTTGACAGATGTAAGCCTAAATACACCATCACCTGGGAACAAGCAAAGTTAAAACATCTCCCAAAAAGTCTTTAAAAAAAACAAATCGATAAACGTCTCTTTAGTTTGAAAATTTGCATTTGAAGTTGCTGTGAAACTTCACGTGCAACCACCTTTCAACGAACTGTTTTCTGTCTAAACATCAAGTCACCCTTGTTCTCTTAATGGAGAGGCGTTATACATGGTGAGTGTTTTCGCATGTGATGACCGAATTTACCAAATGGCGGCAATAAGACGAATCATTTTGTTTTGTTTTTTTCTTCAAATAAACGTAGATTTTACAAATTCGCATCTTAGTCATATTTGTACTATTTCGAGTTATTTACTTATTATGTGTAAAAACACACAAAATTTTCATTACTGTGAACACGCCTCATCAGCATAGGGAAAGTATATAAAAAATGAGTAAATTTGTACTATGTGTATCCTTGCACGATACAGATATTAAGACAGGCCAGAATGTAACATGGTTATTTGTTTGTTTTGAATTTCTCGCAAAAACTACACGAGGGCTATCTGCGCTAGCCGTCCCTAATGTAGCAGTGATAGACTAGAGGGAAGGCAGCTAGTTTTCACCACCCACCACCAACTCTTAGGCTACGAATAATGGGATGACCGTCACATTATAACGCCTCCAGGGCTGAAAGGGCGAGCATGTTTGGTGGGACAGGGATTCGAACCCGCAGATTGTGAGTCGAGCGCCCTAACCACCTGGCCATGCCGGGGCCCTAACCACCTGGCCATGCCAGACCGCGTAACATGATTATATCTTTTGTTTCACATCTGTGTTTGGTATAAAAAGATTAAATGAGGTCATATTTTGTTTTTATTAGAGTGAGAAAAACTGCCTTTTTCTGCAAACTGATGCCCTACTTGGTTAAACGAAAACTTTGTGAAGAAATGAACATCACGGTAAGCAATCCAATAACAACTACTCTTTACTGATGATATTTCAATATGAAACCAGATGTCTTACTTGAAGACATCCATTGACATTGTGATGTGTCGATATCTAAAGTAAGCCCTTGTATAAGTTGGTATACGAACAGTTTAAACAGTTTTCCAACTAATTTAGAAGAGGTTTTTTTTTGTTGTTGTTGTTTAGTTACAAGTTCTGGATGAAAATGATGTACCCAACCTTGAACGTTGTTAATCATTCCCCCCTAGAGATCGTCTCAAACACTGAATATGGCATAAAGATGATTACATCTGTTTGTTGGATAATGTTTGCCAAGTTTGCCAAGTGTTAAGATAAATAAATTGGTCTTGTCTGGTGACATGCCATCCTGGGAAGTTCTGACAGACCTCAGGAGTAAATACATGTATAAGCAAAATTAATGTTCTCTCAGATTCTTCCTTGTCTTCATAGCTTAAAGATGTCTGCTCCCTATTTCAGTTAGCCACCATGGAAGCCGATCTAGTTTGTTTGTTTGTAATTAAGCACAAAGCTATACAATGGACTATCTGTGCTCTGCCCACCACGGGTATCGAAACCCGGATTCTAGCATTATAAAAGCCGATCTAGTACCCAGTTCTTATTTTATTACCTTCTTGGAGTATTGTTAGCATGTTTGAAGGGTTAATAATAGCTCCTGACCACATTGTATAAGAAACGAGCTTCTGAACCAACTAACAAACTGTATTTGCTTTGGTTGGTGTTTATCCATTATGACCTGCAATCGCCATTATGTTGATGTGATGTAAAATAACTTCAAGTCTGCCGCCATTTTACTTAGGGTTATTTGATGCAATATTCTGTCTTCCATTATTCAGCATTGTTATCGACTGAAGCTCGTTTCTTAGGCTGTAACATATTCCTGCTGTAAGGTAGTGAAGAATACGAATCAATCGAGTGGATTTAGAATAGACTATTATCTTGTTTATGACCTGGATGTTATCACGTTCAACATATAATTTTTGATTTACACTAAAATTTGTGTCCATTCTTATTCATTATTGATCGAGTCTTATTAATTTCATTCCCTGGATACAATTCTCCTCGAACCACCTGGATATACACACATGACACTTTTGTTAAGCCTAATTGTTAAAATCTGTGTTTATTCTGGATATACACACATGACACTTCTATTAAACCTAATTATTAAAATCTGGGTTTATTCTAGATATACACACATGACACTTTTATTAAGCCTAATTGTTAAAATCTGTGTTTATACTGGATATACACACATGACACTTCTATTAAACCTAATTATTAAAATCTGGGTTTATTCTAGATATACACACATGGCAGTACTATTAAGCCTAATTGTTTGGATGACGTAATTACATTTAAAGGTGAGGGGATTTGAAACTATAAAAAAAAATATGAGTGTTAATCAAAATCACTGTCAAAAATCTTTGATAATTTCTTTATTTCAAATGTAAGTAGTATAGAAAATAATAATTTGTATTCCAGCGTAGTTTATTAAGTATAGTGTTGAGTTTGGAATCACTTTAGCTCCCTGTTGTCTGCTAGGTCATGAATCCAAGGGACTTATCCAGGATTCAGTCTATTTACGACTTAGAAGAAAACGTTACAGTAGAACTGGGCCACCAACTAAAAGATTTCATTGTCTACTGCAGCTTTATGGAAAATGAATGTCAAAATAAGTAAGTAGCTTTCTTAGAAACAGCAGTGTAATAGTAACATGGAGACAGAATGTGGAGTTATTAAGTAAGTAACTTTCTTAGAAACAACAGTAGAAAACTAACTAGTAACATGGAGACAGAATGTGGAGTTATTAAGTAAGTAACTTTCTTAGAAACAACAGTAGTGAACTAACTAGTAACATGGAGACAGAATGTGGAGTTATTAAGTAAGTAACTTTCTTAGAAACAACAGTAGAGAACTAACTAGTAACATGGAGACAGAATGTGGAGTTATTAAGTAAGTAACCTTCCTTGAAACAGAGAGAACTAACTAGTAACATGGAGACAGAATGTGGAGTTATTAAGTAAGTAACCTTCCTTGAAACAGAGAGAACTAACTAGTAACATGGAGACAGAATGTGGAGTTATTAAGTAAGTAACTTTCCTTGAAACAGAGAGAACTAACTAGTAACATGGAGACAGAATGTGGAGTTATTAAGTAAGTAACTTTCCTTGAAACAGAGAGAACTAACTAGTAACATGGAGACAGAATGATAGATTAAGTAAGTAACTTTCCTTGAAACAGAGAGAGCTAACTAGTAACATGGAGACAGAATGTGGAGTTATTAAGTAAGTAACTTTCCTTGAAACAGAGAGAACTAACTAGTAACTACTCTCACCTATATTATTCTGTTGTCTAATTTCTTTATCTAATAATTATTATGATTTATTATCAGATCACAGATATTAAACGGATACCAATATTATCATTATTTGTAACTTTACAAAAAACTCCAGACTCTTAAAAGCTGTTGTTATTTTATCTCCTAACCAATTCTGTTTCATATTTGAACAAAATCTAAATTTATATGGGTTATATAAACTCCCACGATTTTTCAACATATTCTGTTTCTTTCCAGTGCTGAAAGGATGCTATAATTGATAAATTAATTTATGTCTACTCAATCGACAAGTCTAATTAACGCGTGTTATACGCTAATCTGTCTTAAGTTATCTTAGACCAACAAATTTGTTAAATTAGGCTTACAATAACTTGATTTAAAACGCCAATAAAATAAGGTATCCTTAAAAAGAAGTTTGCACTAATCTTTTTTTTTCTCCCCTAATCATTCTTAATGATTTATTATTCAGTAAAAAAAAAAAGGTTTTCTTAGCTGGCTGTGAATGCTAAAGCTGTTTTTCTTTTATGGAGTTTGCAAATAAATGACAGATTTACTGATACGGCGAATTTTAAAATAAAATCCACATGTTTTAAGACGTTTTAGAAATAAATTAATATTTCAGAGAGATGACATTTTCCCATTTTTATAACGTCATCTACGGGAACTGTTACACGTTCAATTCTCATCTCGACGATGATGTCAGACCTGTCGTGAATAGCATTGGATCCCACACAGGTAAGAAAGTATCAGTTTTCAGTAAGATGAAAAATATACGACTATGTAAAGCATCAGTATCTCATAATTGATGTTGTTTGAAGTTAAGCACAAAGCTACACAATGGCTTATCTGTGCTCTGCCCATCACGGCTATCGAAACCCGGTTTCTAGCGTTGTAAGTCCGCAGACATACCGCTGTGCCAGTGGGGGGTAAAACAAATAGTTTTTGCCTAAAGTTTTCTTGGCAAATTGTAATAAAATTTATGTTTGTAAGGTATAAGCATATTACACGTTGATATTAGCATGATGAAGCCTCGAATCTTCAGGTTTTAATGTCACTAATTCTCCAGTGGCTCACTGGAAAATCTAAGAAAATATAATGCTACAAATCTGACTTCGAAATCCGCGATGGGCATAACACAGGTAGCCCATTCTGTAGCTTTGCGGCCCCGGCATGGCCAGGTGGTTAGGGCACTCGACTCGCAATCTGAGGATCATGTGTTCGAGCCTGACCTACTAGTGAACATTGTGTCTCTATTTTAATTTTTAAATTTTTTGCTTAAAGAGGTTTTAAAAATATTTTTTAAATACATATATTTATTTTTAACTTATTTAACTATATTAACTTCGTATTTCTCTATTTAATGTATACTATAAATAAAACATTGTGACACTACACATTAGGCAATCTAAATGTATTCCACTTTCTTAGGACTAAAAGCTTCAATAACCGTCACGTATTATAATTCCTATTATTGTCAGACTGGTTTACAAGTTTCGTTTCTTAGCTAAATGTATTCCACTTTCTTAGGACTAAAAACTTCAATAACCGTCACGTATTATAATTCCTATTATTGTCAGACTGATTTACAAGTTTCGTTTCTTAGCTAAATGTATTC
>NW_013668453.1:59127-64541 GCF_000517525.1 Limulus polyphemus | reverse complement strand
ACACTATAAATATCACTGTTATCCATACCGATAACAACAAGACACTATAAATATCACTGTTATCCATACCGATAAAAACAAGACACTGTAAATATCACTGTTATCCATACCGATAACAACAAGGCATGTTCAAATGCTATGAAGAATAATTGGGTTTGGTATGTAATAAATTCTCTTTTAAAAGCACGAAAATTCATCACTACGTAAAAATAGTTCTTACGTAAAAAATAAAAATTAAATGTTTTCTCTTTGGTTACTAGATATCCCATTTCTACTTGCCAGCCCCGTACAGTGACAACTGTAGTGATTCTGTTATTCTGAATCCAGCTGATTCTCGACAGAAAGGAGGCTACACAGAAGAGGTCAGAGAATACTATTATGGAAGTTTAAAAGACAGTTTTTTTAATCACCATGCTTTTATTTTTCCTCTACTCTCATATATATATACACGGAAATATTGCCCAAGACCCGCCTGATCAGTAAGTTTGACTGACAGGAAATAAAAAATATATATATACTTTTACTGTACGTGCATCTTAACCCTGGTTTCAAAGAATACTCCTGGTTGTGTTTTGTAGAACTAAATAGAGGGAAATTTATTTAATAAATCAATTCACGATGTGGTTTCTTGTTAGTGATTTCAGAACAAAAAAGTATCGTCATCATTTTTGATACTAATATCCTGCAGGAAATCAATGGATCGTAATATCTATATCCACGATAGCAAGAAACATTAAGGAACAAAATAATTTGGTAAATGATCAGGTCTCTTTGATATCTATATATAACAGAGGGAGTGGAAACCTGATTTCATAATCGCTAGAATAAAGACCCTAAAGGTTCTTTGGAGTTGTGTTTTAAGATTATTGTTTTTTTTATTAGCGATGTAGGGAAAATTGTCGACAAAAGACCATCAGGGAGAAATGTGGGTGTGCCTTGCCATTTTTCCAAAAGGATCCAGGAACTGAAAACTGTGTCTTTAGCACCAAATATCAAGCATTTGGTAAGTGGAATTCTTCAATGTTAAAAATAGGGCATTTGGGAAGTGGAATTCTTCAATGATAAACGTAGGGCATTTGGGAAGTGGAATTCTTCAATGTTAAAAATAGGGCATCTGGGAAGTGGAATTGTTCAATGATAAAAAATAGGGCATTTGGTAAGTGGAATTCTTCAATGTTAAAATAGGGCATTTGGGAAGTGGAATGATTCAATGATAAACGTAGGACATTTGGGAAGTGGAATTATTCAATGTTAAAAATAGGGCATTTGGGAAGTGGAATTAGTCAATGATAAACATAGGGCATCTGAGAAGTGGAATTCTTCAATGTTAAAATAGGGCATTTGGCAAATGGAATTATTCAATGATAAACATAGGGCATCTGGGAAGTGGAATTCTTCATTGTTAAAAATAGGGCATTTGGTAAGTGGAATTCTTCATTGTTAAAAATAGGGCATCTGGGAAGTGGAAATGTGCACGAGTATCCAAGAAAGGTCTTACCTGGTATTTCTTAAACCTACCAATAATTGAAGTTCAATTTCACCCACTTTATAAATTATAGGTTTATTTCATATGATCTACAGGCGATATTAACGCCCTCTGGCAATTTTACACAGTGATATTATACGATAAGTGACATCATCATGATATATATTTTTATCGAGTAAAGAGAGCCATATTTTTTACTTGAACTTCTGTTTGTATTTTTTTTATTTTGCTTACAGCGACCTCTATTTTCAGATACCTGTATTAAAAATGTGGAGCCTCGGTGTGATTGTCAACGCCCATGTTAGTGAGTAACATCCAATTCAATTTAAAGTCCCTGGTATGTTCCAATTTTAAATTCGAATTTTGTGAAGCTATTATGGCTTGTTGTTGACAATAAAAATTGGGTTTGGAGTAAGTAAACCCATTGATAAACAATTTATTTTAATTTAACTTTAATCTATCTAATTTAACATTTATTTATTTATATAAAATATATCATGGTCAAAATACGATCATTTATTTGTTTATTTTTTCAGTAAGGTCCATTACAGTACAACCATTTCTTCGTCAAACTGGCCTGGCGGTGAACTTGTAAGTTTTAGGTGTTTGCTAAAAATTTGTTGTATTATATATATTACTATCAGATGTCCGATGAATTTTCTTTAAAACAGTTATGCACAAACGTAAAATATGCAGTCAGCCCAATCTTTTGGAACATAGTGTATATGCAATATGATTGTCTAGTGGACCATTAGTAGTTTCGTATGGTGTTTCTCACACCTCCAAATTCGGACACCGGGTGAGTATGTTTCGGTGTGACGGAGATTCGAACCCGTGACTCTCAGATTAGAAGTCGAGTGCCCTAGCCACTTGGCCATGCCGGGCCAGTGGACCATTACATTGCCCTTGTTTTTGAGCAAAGTTACAAATGGCTTCCGAGTGAATTATAATAACTAACTGAGAGAATAATAAAATCAAATAAGTGTACCAATCATCGTTTTAAGATAATTCAGAGAAGATACATGCATTCAACTATTTAGATATAAGTTTCCCTAGGTATATTTTTTTTCACAAAATTTAAAAGATTATGGCTAAGGAGAGGAATGGGACCTCACCAAGCTCATCCCTTCGTTGTGCGTATGTGCTTCAATAAACATAAAACAAATTATAGGATAACGGTCATAGTTTTAATTTATGTCTGTTATTTGGCTTTGATATATTTTGAAACTTTGATTATAAAAGGTTTTAATACTTATAACTAAAACCTTTACATAATAGTTCCTCTCCCTATTGACCCAAGTTATGCAAATAAACAGAAACATACATATCTATAGTGTTTTAAGCCCATTTAACTTTTATATGGTGAACTAAAACAGACTCAAAACATCGTAAATATTTTATACACTTCACCATTATAATTGGCCCAATGGTATTTCTTTGGTTTGCTGACCCCAAGCTGTGCTGATGACCCTTGAATTGGCGAAACTGCAGTCCACAGCAAAGGATACAGCCAATCAAGGAATGCACTAAGCCTATACGTTACAGATTCTGTTTTCAACTTTACCTCTGGTGATAAAGAAAAGAAATATTTAACATATGTATAAAAACATGAACAGTTTTGTCCCAGCTCTTATTTTAATGTTTTGATTAATAACCAGGAAAATAATACATATTTAACCAAGAATCGATAATACGCAGATTTTCCAAAGTAATTGTTTGTTTGTTTGTTTGAAGTTAAGCACAAAGCTACACAATGGGCTATCTGTGCTCTGCCCACCACGGGTATCGAAACCCGGATTCTAGCGTTGTAAGTCCTCAGACATACAGTTGTGCCACTGGGGGGGGGGGGCTCCAAAGTAATAAGAATGGCAGTTTTTATGATGCTTCCAGAGTAGTTACTTAAACTATGACAGAAAGAAATCCAATAGTGAAACAGGACGTGTAAGTAACTTATCTAAAAAAAAACAAAAAACTTGTGAATATTTAAACTCACCTATAATGTTAAAAACAAGCGCAAAGTTTCATCTTTTGTTATACCTTCTAGATGCAAATTAGGTTTCAGTGTAACTTAGAAAGAATACTGGTTGAACCGTGGTGTATCGTTTTATAAATATTTTATTCTAGGTTCCGACGTTATTGTCAGAGACACAAGAAACAATAAATATCGCTCCCCCGTAAGTGGCTTGTTTTGCAATACAGTAAAACAATAAAGGAAAGCTAAACACGATTAACCATTTTTGGCATTTTGGATGTCGTGTAAAGACTGGTCAATAACATGATATTAATTCAGTACTTGTCATATTGAAGATGTGTTGTTCTGTATGTTACTAAGTAACACAATTGGTGAAATATAAGCTTACTTTGTAAGTAAACGTAGTTATATGTCTTCCCCAGAACGATTTTCCCATCACCATCATTTGACAAATAAGCTGACGATAATCTCGAGTGAGATTCACGCTGTTTTAATTAATTCACAATACTTTTGTTGAAATGTTCTCTTTATAAACAGTGTGTGTGGGTTTTTTTATCACTAGTATCAAGTTTTACTTTCAGAAGGATATATCTTTTGTGCATAATAGTAAATCCTTGTACGTTTCGTTACCAGAGTTGAAGAGATCCAATTTCACTGAATAATAAAACAGGCTTCATATTCTGTGGAAATTTACTAGGTTTGGTTTATGGTAACTGGAAATAAAAAGTTTACATGCATATCATACCATAGGCAAAACTTCGATCTTCCTGGAGTGGTATACTATTAAATATTTATGTAGTGTTTTGTTTTATCAGTATGGCTAACAGTGGTATCTGTAGCGTTTTGTTTTTATCAGTATGGCTAACAGTGGTATCAGGATAAAAGTGATATTTATAGTGTCTTGTTTTTATCGGTATGGATAACAGTGATATTTACAGTGTCTTGTTTTTATCGGTAAGGATAACAGTGATATTTATAGTGTATACCTTTTGGATGGCAATTGAAGTTTTGACACCAGGAGTGCATAATTCTTCTCGTGATTCATGTCATGCGCACGTTCTACTGACGTCACGACAGTACAAATTGCAACGTTAAGCGTCCCTTACGTGACGAAATTTTGGTGTCTGACAGACAACACACCACTGTATAGTGGTGATAGTGGTCACCACAGATAACCCCTCCAAGCGGCCTTCGGCCCTCTTTCGGGGAAAATAAATAATAAACAGACTTAAGTACTACCACATGTTATTTCTCGTTATTATTAGGTCTTAATCTCGAACTCAATCTGGAAGTAAATGAAGTCTTTAGTCGGAGTGTCGGAGCACGTGTGGTTATTCATCCTCCACATTTAGTGCCTAACCCTGACACAGAAGGAATTGACGTTCCCCATATGCTACAACACAGCATGACATATGAACTTCAAAAGCAAGAAATATAATATTTGTTACCCGTAATATTGATTTTATTTAATCTTGAAACAGAACACTTTCGGATACCCTGCGCACATACATCTAGTAACAATCATTTGACGAGTATCCTGCGCAAGTACATCTGGTAAAAATAATTTAATTGATATTTCAGACAGATTGCAAACTGAATAATCCTTAAGAAACGAAACTTGTAAACCAGTCTGACAATAATAGGAATTATAATACGTGACGGTTATTGAAGTTTTTAGTCCTAAGAAAGTGGAATACATTTAGCTAAGAAACGAAACTTGTAAACCAGTCTGACAATAATAGGAATTATAATACGTGACGGTTATTGAAGTTTTTAGTCCTAAGAAAGTGGAATACATTTAGCTAAGAAACGAAACTTGTAAACCAGTCTGACAATAATATGAATTATAATACGTGACGGTTATTGAAGCTTTTAGTCCTAAGAAAGTCGAATACATTTAGCTAAGAAACGAAACTTGTAAATCAGTCTGACAATAATAGGAATTATAATACGTGA
>NW_013668453.1:57465-58238 GCF_000517525.1 Limulus polyphemus | reverse complement strand
GGTAAGGATAACAGTGATATTTATAGTGTCTTGTTTTTATCGGTAAGGATAACAGTGATATTTATAGTGTCTTGTTTTTATCGGTAAGGATAACAGTGATATTTATAGTGTCTTTCTAATAACTTTATTTCTAGAAATAATTTACTTCCTGAGTTCATGTTCTTTTTTCTCTCTATATCTTTGAAATATGGCCCCCAGTAGCACAGCGGTATGTCTGCGGACTTAGAACGCTAGAAACCGGGTTTCGATACCCGTGGTGGGCAGAGCACAGATAGCCCATTGTGTAGCTTTGTGCTTAATTCCAAACAAACAAAAAAAATCTTTGAAATATTGTATCGTTCTTTCGGTGTCTTAAATAACAATTATTGCTCTCATTTAGGTAATAAACACACGTGTTGAAAATATTCGTACATAAACAAATATTATCAAATCACATATTTGTGTCCTGACACTTCTTATATTCTTATCTAGGCCGTGTAAGATCACAGTTTGTATAATTTCTAGTTTGATGTGTACATTTATTCGATATTTAGTTTGTGTTTTTTTTTTATAGCAGCGAGAAGCAGACTTAAATTACTTTTAGAGCATATTCTTAGTGTTGTAACGTATTTTATCTTTGGGAGGATTATTTTGGATTATCTGGTAAAATTACGAAAAATAGTCCAATAACGATTGCTACAGGTTATGTTCACTATAACATAAATTATAGGCCAAAGTTCAGAAACGAACTTTTCAGTATAAACACTAAAACCATTATTATTATTTAACAGAAA
>NW_013668453.1:55080-56708 GCF_000517525.1 Limulus polyphemus | reverse complement strand
TTACACATACCACAGTTATGTTTCAAATTATCTGCATGTTGAATACCCAAAGTGTGAAATTGTTTTGTGGATTCATATTTGTGGTGCCATTCAATAGATGGCGCAGGAGTTTTGGTCACATACATAGATAGTGACATACAATCTACGTCCATTATAGTAAGAAGAAAAATTGATATAATAATTGTTATACTTTTGGTTTTCATCCATGGTCAAGTTCCTGCGAAAAAAATAGTGTTATTTTTTACGTCTAATATTTTTAGTTAACACGTGAATAAATAAGGCTTAATCATTAAATGTGTTTTATGATATATTTTGTAATTAATGGATTTGTCTCCTTCAACAGAACGATTATTACAGGAAAATTGGATTTCAGAACATGGAAGAAGCAAGGTTTGTCTCACTTCTTTATTCTTCTTTATTTGAAAATACTTAAATCGTTAATTCTGAGTACTTTTGTGAAATTTTGAAAGAGTTTCAGATTAAATCAGTCGTGTTTCTAGTTAAACTTTTGTCAGCTTCATTTCGAATCTTTGTGCTTCCTGACACTCAAATCGATCAGATTTTAATGTCTGAAATTTATCTTGTATGGAAAAAAAAAACTTTAAAATTTCAGGTATTTTAATTCTAAGTAATACTTTTCAAAATCTAAATTAATTAATATTAACTTCCAGTTAGATCAAACTGTCAACTTAGAGTGAAACTAAAAATCAACTTGATAACGAGTAGGGTTAATTAAACATACCCTTTCTTACGTTTTTGTTTATAAATATTATAATTCATTGTTTTATCAGTTGGATATCGTCGTTGTTAACGATATTTCTAGCCATAATATCATTCGTACTGCAATAGTATTGATCACGCTTATTATTATGATGGCCTTAAAATAGTCCTCCTGTGGGACAGCGGTAATTATACGGGCCTACAACCCCAAAATTCAGGGTTCGATTCCCTGCGATGGACACATCAGATAGTCCAATACGGCTTTGCTATAAAAACAAATTATTAGAATTTTTTTACTAGTTTTTTTTCGGGACGGTAAATTCCTAATTGTCGTTTTTTTTGTTTTTTTTTTGTCAGGGTCTTCGTACTTTCTAACTTTGAAATATTCAACATCCCGAAAAGTAACTGAATTATTTTCCCAAATATTTACATGTTCAACGCAAAAGAATATATATATAATACTGCTACGTAATATATATCATACATAAATAGAAATACGTGTTTGTGTTCAGTTATTGGATATAGCTTTAATGATTACAACAACGACAATCCTAATGATCGATTCATAATATTTTATTAATTTTGCAGAGGAAATATGACTAGGTTAAAAGTTTACTACCAAACACTGGATCACCTGATTTACAAGAACAATCCTAAATACGAGGTAAGCAAACAGAAGTACGAATTTCTGAAAAAAAAAAAAAAGAAGAAAATTTCATTGTAGCTTAGAATATTCGTTTATCATGTAAATGTTTGTTTTTCTAATTTCGCGCAAAGCTACACGAGGGCTATCTGCGCTAGCCGTCCCTAATTTAGCAGAGTAAGACTAGAGTAAGACCACCCACCGGCAACTCTTGGGCTACTCTTTTACCAACGAATAGAGGGATTGACCGTCACATTATAACGCG
>NW_013668453.1:52700-54080 GCF_000517525.1 Limulus polyphemus | reverse complement strand
GGCCATGCCGGGCCGATCATGTGAATAACTTACATTATTAACATACTAATGTGTTGATCAAAAATGTTCGTATTAAACCTTTGGTTAAAGTAACTAACATCACTAGTTGGGAAAATGAATTTCAAATATGATTTGTACTTGTTTTTACTTATTTATTGCAAAACTACTAGGCCTATCTTTTACCGTCCCTAATTGTTGACCAGAGGAAAGACAGCCTGTGAGCAACATCCTACCATCCACCATCAACGCTAAGGGACTGACTGCCACTCTTATAACGCACCCAAAGTTCTCAATTCATCATTGTTTGTTTGTTTGTAATTAAGCACAAAGCTACAAAATGGACTATCTGTGCTCTGCCCACCACGGGTATTGAAACATGGATTCTAGCGTTGTAATTTTCACATGATATTCTAGCATCAAAAACATCTTTATTAATTTTAAAACCAAAGTAAAACTTAAGCCTTTACTGATCCAAGAACATAATAACAGAAAACTTGATCTAGGAACATTTATCTGTATCCATGTTCTTGATTTTTTATTTTGTTTAACCAGACCCTTAGTAACGGTAACGTCTTGAAATTGAGTTAGGCCTAATTGTCTTTTTTCTTACCAGAGGAAAATCTTTGTTACAAAACAACAACAACAAAAAAAAAACAAAAGTTGCATTCTCGTTTAAGGCTTAACTTAAATGATCACGTGTTTTGTTTAATTCATTTGAAAACCTTTAGCTAATGAGCTGATACAGGGCGTTGCCAAGCGGTGAGGCCACAAAGCTACTGAACACGTTTCGTATTTTCAGCTGTGAACGCGTTATAAAAGAGACAATTGACATCCAATCCAGTTATTTGGTTCAAAGAACAGAACAAAGCATTTGTGGCGACGGTGGTGCCTCCGGCTGCCTTCCTTCTGATCAATAGTTCAAAAGAAAGGGTCCCCTTTTTATGTAAAATATTTTCATAAGATTTTGCGTTTCTACAAAATCCACCAATTCAAAACGCTATACAACTCTCATAAAACGCTTAAGAGGTGTTATAAAGGCATAATTAGTCTTAATATTCAACAGAATTAACTTAAAAGGCTCAGAAAAACACAACTGAAATTGCCTAAGGTTTAAATTTCCAATTCCCTTAATGAGCTTCAGTGTGCATTCCACTTAGTGAAGGAAAGCGTTTTATTTCTTCAACTAAAGATTCTACAAATTTAGGTTCTTTAACGTAACCAACTTAGAAGTGTTGGCAGAAATCTGTGAAGGGGATACTACTTTTGTATAAAAAAATAAATTTGTAGAGAAGCTTTATTTGGGAGGGTGTCTGGGACAAATTTTGTAATTTTGCGCTGAAAATGGGCCAATTTTAATGGCATCTAAGTATTGTTTTTCAC
>NW_013668453.1:41230-52480 GCF_000517525.1 Limulus polyphemus | reverse complement strand
CGTTTACTAGATATGTGTTAGTCTTGTATATATAAGACGGTCACAACGTGACGGGACAATGAGTAATTGAACTGCAGTCAGACAGTGTGTAATTGAACTGAGTATTGTTCAAGTTGAGCACATGAGACGTTCGTTGAGAATTATAGCGTTTATTATAGCGCGACTGTTGAAATTAAGTGTATCGTAAAGTTATATTCAGAAAGAATAAACCAGTTTTATTTAAGAAAGGACTTGTGTCGCTAAAGTTTCGTTGGAACGAAGTTACGGAAAATTAATTAACGAACGGAGACGTAACAATACTTTATACATGTATGGTCGCAATTTAGGGGCGTCTTCTACCCTCATCCTCACGCTTACGCCCTACGCTTACGACTGTCACATTATAACGCCCCCACGGCTGAAAGGGCGAGCATGTTTGGTGAGACGGGGATTCGAACCCGCGACCCTCAATCCCACTATTCGTTGGTAAAAGAGTAGCCTAAGAGTTGCCGGTGGGTGGTGATGACTAGCTGCCTTCCCTCTTTTCTTACATTGCTAAATTAGGGACGGCTAGCGCAGATAGCCCTCGTGTAGCTTTGCGCCAAATTCCAAACAAACAAAACGAAATTCCAAACAGACAATTGTTTATCTAACGAGATGTTCAATTTATAATATAGTTTTTTTATTTCTCTAGCCTAATGAGATCTTGAGTGTACTTGGAGGATTCACTGGATTATGGCTCGGCGTTTCATTGGTAGCACTCTTTGAATGCTTAGAAAACTTTGTAACAACAGTTTCGTTTTTCAGTAAACGGCAACTTGTTCACAGACGACTCCAGAACGTTCAGCCAGTAACCAACAAGGTCGATAAAATTCGATACTAATCGGAAAGATATTTTTTCTAAACATTTATTTAAAATTGATAAACAATCATAAATGCTTTAAAAGTACAGAATTCTTCGATTGGAATTGATTTGAATAATGTCGAAAATTTGTATTTTTAGTGTATTTCTCGTTATTGATGTTTCTAGGTTTTAAACGAATGTTTCGAAAAGTAAAGGATCCCCTGGTGTTTGAAAATTGAACTAAAAAGGAGTTTTAAGATTTTTATCAGGATTTGCACCATAAATAACCGTATTGTATCACTCGATGTTCATTGTTGATTCACAAGTGTGTTAGTTATTAAAACCCTGAAATTATATTGTTACTTTAAAACAATACAGGAATATAAGATATTAAGTTCCCCATCGTATAATTAAGTATTGTGTTTTTTTTTATAAAAAGAAATTAATTATTATGTTTTCAAGTTTAGTTTTATTTCTCGACCTACACAATTTTCTAATCTATTTTCAAATACCTTTAAAATTAATTCTAGAAATGTATCCTCATTTTAAAACGTTTGTATTTCGTAATCGTAAGTGATACCCAAATTATTTTAAATATACTTTATATATAGATATTATTAACCAAATTTATTTTACCTTTTATTTTTTAATCACGAACTTTCTTAACTTCATAATTGATTGTAATAGATGTATTACGTTTGTCGATAAGATAGAGCTATGGGTGACTGTATTCAGACAACCTCTGTATTTTCGAATAGTAAAAGTCACGCAAATATTTAACAGGAAAAAACGCAAAACAATTATCTTGGCCGTCTAAAAATTTCAGTAAACACTTTTTTAATGGTATTTACGAAGGAAAGAATAAACATAACTTTAAAAAATAAATAAATTAGTTCAATAGAATATTGAATTGATATTAAATCATTACATTTGCAACAAATACATTTTGAACTATCCGAGACTTAAAATAATACTTGAATTTTGTTCTTTCATTAGTTTACTTTTTAAGCGATTTTCTTAATGTACGAGTCTGCAAAATATTTTTAGCTCGTCAAGTGACTAAAACAAAGTATAAAAAACATTAAAACATTTTTTATTTACCTCACCACATGTTAATGATGACAGAATCGCCCTCTGTGATCAGAAAATTATTAGACAACAAGGAATCTATTAATTCAACTAGGCTGTCCCATCCTCTAAAATAAACTAAAACTATTAATTAAAAAATCAAATCAAATCTTAA
The DNA here is from genome assembly GCF_000517525.1 of Limulus polyphemus. Classification (NCBI taxonomy): domain Eukaryota; kingdom Metazoa; phylum Arthropoda; class Merostomata; order Xiphosura; family Limulidae; genus Limulus; species Limulus polyphemus. The sequence goes on along the minus strand of NW_013668453.1, from coordinate 50,414 downwards.
AGCCAGTCTTTATCATTCATGTAGTTATCAAGCTTTCTCTTACACTCGCTTAAGTGTACTTGCTCCACAACATCTGAAGGCAACCCATCTACCCTGTTGGAAAAATGAAACTGTCTTAGCTGAAGATGACTCCTACCTTGCCAAAATCTATATTTGTGTTTCTTGGTCCTACTATTCTCGTCATTAAGTATGAAAAAGATGATGCATCAACGCTAGCAATTCCTTTTTGATTTAAAAACAATCGAACTGTATTTACAATGGTATCAATTTAATATATAATCTGAAGGAAAACCACGTGTTTTTTAGGAGATGGTTTGATTGGAAGTTTGAAAACCACGTGTTTTTAGTAGATAGTTTGATTGGAAGTTTGAAAACCACGTGTTTTTAGTAGATGGTTTGATTGGAAGTTTGAATAATTCGTATATTATTTGCAGGAATAAACACTAAATATGATAATTTTTCCAGTAATTACACGTTTCCATCAGTACTGATTAGTGCTTGTATGGGGAAGCACGTATTGTCAATACAGTAATGAATTAACAAATAAACATTTTTAAGCAAACAATGTTAATTCAAAAATGACAAACAATTTTGGAGGAAACGTGAATATTATTTCACTTTAATTACAAATCGTTATTTATTTGTCACTGTATTTTTACAGTTTGAGAAAAATATGTGTAACAAAAAATAGTCACCGCCATCAAGAATCGAATCTAAATGTGTTAATAATGAAAAAAAAAACTATTTGTTATATAGAATAAGATTTATTTATATATTTAATTATCAATTGTATTTTACCATATGGTAACAGTGTCATCGTCTTTACTACCGTTATACTTATATACGCACCTGTCTGGTTTGTACCAAGTTACTTGATGACCTGATAATAATAAAAGCACATATTAATTGCATATAATTTATCGATTACGTTTATTGTTATTGGATGTAAACAAAAATTAATTTTATTTTTTATTTTGCTTTTTTTAAAGATTTGCATGTTACACGTACATATCATTTACGATATTTTAATGCTATTATATCTTTTCTTTTTTTTAATGACTATACTCGGCGTTTTTCTTATTATTATTGGTAGTTTTACATAGAGGGCGGGTTAATCGCTGCAGTCACCTGACACCAAACTTTAACGAGATAAATGGTAATAAGTTAGATCATAAATAACCAAAATATTCATTGATTCCACAATTTGGTTAAAGTGATTAAACAAACAAACAAATTAAATTTTGTCGCCAAAAAAAAAAAAAAGAATCCTTCGTTAATTTCACTCACAAATAACCGTAAGAATTTTTTCACACTAACTAACTACACATGTGATAGCTATTTAACCAAATTGTGTCGCAAGGGTAGGTAAATGTCATTTTAAGAATGGATAGTTTCCACGTTAAAAAGATGTTCTAGTCAGATTCGTAGTCGAACATTTTTTTGTTTTTTTATACATATTAATTTTAATAAAGTTTTTGCAGTAAGACATCTTTAAGATATTAACAGGATACAACGGATTATTGTTGTATTCTTAGTGCAAAGCTACACAATGGGAATCAAGACCGAATATAAGCGTTTTAAGTCGGTAAACTTATCACTGACCCACTAGTGGACACAAAGAACAAAGGTCACTGTTGACGTCTTTCGCTTATGAGAGAACAGTGTGTGTGTGTGTTTTCTCATAGCAAAGCCACGTCGTGCTATCTGCTGTCTCCACCGAGGGGAATCGAATCCCGGATTTTAGCGTTGTAAATCCGAAGACTTACCGCTTTCTCACCAGGGGACCGAGAAAAAAGACTTGTTTATTTGTGTGGTTATTTGTAATTAAGCACAAAGCTACGCAATGGGCTATCTGTGCTCTGTCCACCAGGAGTATCGAAACCCGAATTTTAGCGTTGTAAGTCCGCAGACACACCGCTGGCTAAGCAAGATGTATAACAACAATATGTGGAATATCTTATTGTGCTTTAATATCACACATATATATATATCACAACAAACGTAGAAAATTCACATATTCACACATTTCCAATTCGCTTCTTTTGTTTTTAAACCAAAAAATTTCATAAATATCACGATTTTTGTTCAACTTAGTGGTGTCGGTTCACAATATGTACTTCTATACAATAATGATTTTCACATGTTGGAAAGTAATTATATCTCTCTCAATGTTCGTTATCTCATAGCTCAGCCATCTGGGGCCTGGATATTTCTAGGACTGTGTTAAGAAAAACAAACAGAAACAGACAACCAAAGTGACTTATGTTGTTGTTTATTGAATTTCGCGAGAGCTGTCCCTAATTTTGAAATAATAGACAACTAGCCACCAACTCGTGGGATACTCTAACTTAAAAGTAGTATTTGACCATCACTCTTATAACACACCTCAATGTGCGGAATGCGATATATTTTGAAAGTAAGGAGGCTCGAACCACAGATTCAAGTCCAGCACGCTAACAGCTGGGCCACGCTCAGCCAAAGTCATAGCAAGCTAATGAACTGTTAGTGTTGTGAAATAGTACTAAACATTGTTTATTGTTTGGTTAGTTGGATTTCGCGCAAAGCTACACGAGGACCATCTGCGCTAGCCGTCCCTAACTTAGCAGTGGTAGACTAGAGAGAAGGCGGCTGGTCAACACCACCCACCGCCAACTCTTTTACCAACGAATAGTGAGATTGACCGTCATATTATAACGCCCCCACGACTGAAAGGTCGAGCGTGTTCGGTGAAAGGGGTTTGATTCCACAACCCGCAGATTGTGAGTCGAGTACACTCGCCACCAGGCCTTTTTTTATTGTAATTATTTGCTTATTGCTAATTGAAATAAAATCGCGACTCCTGTAAACAGTCGTTTTTGAGTAAATTCGAAATTAGTGTTGCTGTAGAATAACAGAAGTTATACCACATAGACATACAGTAATAGAAATAGCTGATAGAAAGATGCTATCACGTACTACGTACAAAAAAGTGAATAGATTCTACAAAAGCAGATAGTATTACACTTTATTTTCTGCTACAGTACGGCTGTTGTTATTCCAAAGTCCTTTATTACCCTTCACAATTTGTTTGGTTTTTGACTTTTACACTTTTTATATAAACTCATGCAGTTTCAACAGTATTGTAACTTTGTGCAGGCCAAGCCATGGTTGTAAGTGTTTTAACAGATTCTTTCGTCAAAATATGTTCATATCGTGACTTTATGCAGGCCAAACCATGGTTGCGTGTGTTCTAACGGCCTCTTTGTCGTCAAAATATGTTCATATCGAGACTTTGTGCAGACCAAACCATGGTTGTAAGTGTTCTAATGACCTCTTTACCATCAGTATATCATTTCATCACACTTGCTGTATGCTTGGAATAATTATCTAGTAGGTAGATAAATCCTTGCTCATTGTGCCTGTACTTGTCAGCATTGAGGGTGCCATCATTTTTTGTATATCACCAACTGTTGGCTAAGATGCATCAGCATACCTGTACTAGTCCTGCAACATGCTTCATTGTGGATGTTGTACGTTGACTATGATATGGTTCTTTTCTTCACCATTGAACAAACTGTTCCCAACGATTCAAACTTGGTTTTATCTATTAAGAACAAGGGCCTCTCCATCTTTGCTTATTGCACTCTTTATGGTCCGATTCACATTTCAACCTATTAGTTTAGTTTCTTCTTCTCAGTAATGGTTTTCGAGCATTGAAACTATTTCACGATAACATGTATCTCACTGTTCTCGAGGTAGCATTCACATCTTTTTTTGCAGCACTGCAACTGGCAAGATTTATAACTCGAAAGTCGTCTGTTTCGTTGAGAACATATCCTGAGTACCTAACATGACTTTTGGAGAATTTCTGGATTTTTCTACTATAAACGCCACTGGTGCCTCAGTGATATATCTAAGGACTTATGATGCTAAAATCAGGTTTCGATACCCACGTTGGGAAGATCAAGGATGACCTATCATGTAGCTTTGTGCTTAGCAATAAACAAACAAAACAACATATATCATAAATTCTTTCCGAACGATAAACAACATATATTTCATTCTCCTTCCTGTTATACCCTCTGCTAACGTTTAATATATATATATTTGTTTGATAACTTGTCATGTTTTAAACAACTATTTTTAATAAAATATCTCTAATTTGTGATTAATTTAATTCTCATTAGATATTAGTGCTAGGTCTGTTATATTTTAAAAATTACATTCTATATCTAGTCTCTTAAGGATTTTCAAGAATTAAAAGAGTATATGCCAATAATATTCCAACCACGCTACTTTTGTCACATCCATTACTGACGACGCGTTTTGTTCAATCTAGAGCTCATCAGCCGCCATTTCTGTTTTGAATTTTGTACTCTCTTTTTAAATACTGTAAGATTTTTAAGTTCGTTAAGTGTTAATTATGTAAGTTATTTTCTTAACATAGTTGATCTGTCATGTCTACAGGAAATCACTTAGCGCATACAATTGTCATAAGAGATAACACTAACTCCCTGATATACTAAAATGACGTCATTGAATTTTTAATTTATTATTGCTTTTTTTACTTCAGAAACATTATTGTTAAGGTTTTACCTAATAATTTTAACATAATTATCAAACTTAAGTATGCACCAAATAAACGCTATCTTCGATATTACTACAAATGACGAGCAAGGTTAATTCCAGTAAAACAAAAAAAGAAGTAATAGTAAAAAAAAATGGTGTTAAAACAGATAAATAATTTCCTGTTAATAAAACCATAAATCTAATTATGATGTATAATGACTTAAATAAAATTGATAAAAGTTACAGTTCATCAACTTAATCTAGTTCACACTTAAATAATTGTTATGTCTCTGTGTTCGTTTGTTAATTTTCCTTAGAAATTCTTTCCGAGAAACTTCAACGATAAGTCCTTTCTTAAATAAAACTAGTTTATTCTTTCTCAACTAAACTTTGCAATACACTTAATTTCCACAGTTACTTTAACTTAAACACACGCTATAATTCACAACGATTCACGCTTGACTCAGTTGTCCGTCTCTGCCTGTCTGCAATTCCCGTCACTTCTTGCCGGTCTTATATATACAAAATAGTGGGCGTCTGGCAAACACTCGAGCCTTCAGGAACCTTCGAGATACTCATTACGTGTTACCAGAGTCACGTGACTTCCGCTATCGTAACATAATTGTTGTTTAAGTAACTGATAGTATAAACAGGGCCTAAACCACTACTCTGCCATACGCCAGCCTGGTGATACCTGTAATGGAGCGAAAGGCCTCATCGGCTATGGATATAGCTGATAAACTGTTTATTATTATTTCATTATTTCTTATTTTTTCTCACAAATTCTTATAACGAAATAACCAACCTATTCTTGTGTAGTGAAATCGAAGACTTATTAAAAGCCCTTAAAAATTAGCCTAGTATTATAGCTTTTTCTAAAATCATTAGATTCTATTGTTTTTTTCTTTTCAGAGCAACACAAATATTAATCTCTAAAATATTATTAATAACAACTTTATCTCCAGTATTTCTGACATATTCAATAGCCGGAGCGGACAGAGCGCAGATTGCTAATTGTGTAACTTTGCGCTTAAAAACACTAACCTCAGTCAACAGTCAATAAATAGTTAGAAAAAGCTGACTAAAAAGGTAAATAGATTTGACTTTATAATGATTAAACTCAACATTATTTATAATACCAAAGCTCTGTTATAAAGATTACGGATTTATGTTCACCAGTGGTAAGCTTGGATGCTTATTAGACTAAAATTCGGGGTTCTATATTTGTAATGGCTATACTACATATATCCCAAAGTGTAACTTTAAAACAAATTACTTGATAACTTCTGAGTAGTTTTTACGTCTTATATAACATATAAGCTTTCTTCTTTATAACAAATATAAAAAATGATTTTAAATGTTGATGTCATTTATTTAATAATTAAATAAATTAATTAGCAAAGATTTATTGACCTATGGGATATATGCGATTTTGTTATAATTATTGCAAATTATTAATTGTAAAAATTTATAATTGTTTAATTTCGAAAGCAATGCTCGCCCTCTACAAATATTGCTCGCAATTATTAAGACGATAAAACTTGTACGGATAGCTGGGGTCAAATAGGTACAGGGTCGACTTACGAGTGTGTTGTTGGTTTATAGTGGTTAAAACTTGAAATTTTAAATTAATTACCAAAATGTTCAACAAAACATTAAGATGTTTATGCAAACCTTCAAGCTTTTACAGAGTATGTAAAATTTTTTTCTTCAACTTAAGCTAAAAGAATACGTAATCTGCTATAAGTTATAGTATAACTCTTAGTCTTATATTTATAACTTAAGTTATAACTTATACTTTTAATTTTACAATTATTTATACTTTTTATACTATAGTTATAAATATATTATATTACTACTAACCTTTTTATTTTTAGTTCTTGGTCCGAGATCCTCGAATCTGACATGCCTATTTGAAGACTAGCAATACTAGGTCACATAAATTATTTTATTACTGATGTCAGTTTTAGCTGCTATTAAATACTATTGGTATTAGTAGTCATACTCATAGTCTTAATTAATTACTAGTACTACTAGTTTAATACTGGGTTGTTCACGCTTAATAGATTATTTATAAAACTCACTTAAAACCTTGTTGCCTGAAAACTAGTAAATGTTCTTCCTAAAGACTTGAGATATTTTAAAATTAAAGGACAAAAATAATGAAAACAAAACAAAACCCGTCAAGTTTGTTTGGTAGCCTTATTTTTAATATTGTTTATATTATTATAGAGGGAGAGAAATGAAATGAAAGTTGTTAGATTATATGAACGTTTTATTAAAAATAATTGTAAGATTCATAGCCTTTAATTTTTAATCAACAATGCTTTTTTTGGTTTAAATTCAAAGTTCGTTATTATATTTATAATTTTGTGGTTTATTTTTTTAAATAATAAAAATATGATGTATTACTTAAGTTGAGAGGTATGGGTAAGGTCTTAGTTGTTAAGCAGCTATTTGAAAAACTATACGTAACCTGTTACACTTAAAATTGTGTATGCAATATAACATATGATCTCGTATAGGGTGTATGACATAATTTAAGGTGCCATTAATTTAAAACCACAGAAGCAAATGAAAAGTGCATGAGCCAGCACAAAGAAATTAAATATATATTAGCTCTATTTAATTCACTATATCCAAGTAATATACGGATGTTAATTCCTGTACATGAAAGACTGTAGATACTGCAAGTAAACCAACCCTCAGAAGAAGGTCAGTTTAATAGTGTAACAGTGAAGCAAATCCAGTGTTGCTACCAATTGATATGTATTATGTGATAAATTGAAAAATTACATTATTAGTTTGCTTGTAAATGTGTTATTAATTTTACCATTCTGAATTCATTGGCTGGCAGTTTGTTTTTACATGGTTTTTGTGTATGTTTATTTGTAAATTGTTGTTTATTAACTTATATTCTAGGGAAGTTTCTCTGGTTTAATGGCAAGATGTTATGGGACAGTGACTGAAACTACTTTTCAGACAAAGGTAAAGTGAATTAGAAATATTATGTTGCATACCTGCATCAGTTATGTTAATGTACAGTGGTGATCAGGTGAAGAAATAAAAGCCTGGTTTGGTATCTTTACCTTTTTTTTATTTCATATTTAGATTACTTTTAAGATTTCCACTGATCACTTGTACTTTGTTGTTTTGTGTGAAAAAATTTTTTTTAAAGAAGTGTCTTATTATTTTAGCAGAATGAAACTGTTATAGAGAATATGAATATGAAAAGTGCATATAAATGGAAATTTTGTTTTTAATCAACACAAAACCAATCATTATAACTTGTTTACACTTTATATGTTAAAAATTGTTGCATAGTTTTACTGAAGTGTGAAAAAATTAAAGGCGATTTAGTTTATATGTTAAAACTATTGCATAGTTTTACTGAAGTGTGGAAAAAACTAAAGGTGGTTTAGTTTATATGTTAAAAACTATTGCATAGTTTTACTGAAGTGTGGAAAAAACTAAAGGTGGTTTAGTTTATATGTTAAAAACTATTGCATAGTTTTACTGAAGTGTGGAAAAAACTAAAGGTGGTTTAGTTTATATGTTAAAAACTATTGCATAGTTTTACTGAAGTGTGAAAAAATTAAAGGCGATTTAGTTTATATGTTAAAACTATTGCATAGTTTTACTGAAGTGTGGAAAAACTAAAGGTGGTTTAGTTTATATGTTAAAAACTGTTGCATAGTTTTACTGAAGTGTGAAAATACTGAAGGTGATTTAGTTTATATGTTAAAAACTGTTGCATAGTTTTACTGAAGTGTGAAAATACTGAAGGTGATTTAGTTTATATGTTAAAATTGTTGCATAGTTTTACTGAAGTGTGAAAATACTGAAGGTGATTTAGTTTATATGTTAAAACTGTTGCATAGTTTTACTGAAGTGTGGAAAAAAACTAAAGGTGGTTTAGTTTATATGTTAAAAATTGTAAAAGATGTAAACAGTCTTTTTAATGTTTTCAATTATTCATTGATAGAATTAATGAAAAATCTGGCTTATCTTTTCCTTAAGTAGTGCAGGGAAATCAGGCAAAATATCTGTTAGACTACATCTCAACTCCACCTCCAAATTTTCGTCCAATATCTGCGACCTATATCTTTGACTTCACCCTTTTTACCACAGAAAAAGTTGATTCACTGTCTGATTTGTTGGTGCAGAGCACCTGTAAATATTCCAAGGTCAACCGGTTATGTAACCTCAGAAATGTGAATAACAAGCAGTTATTTTCTTGTCGGTGTAAAATAAACACTTGAAATGTTGTGCTTTGTTAGTCATAAACAGTAGTAATATGTATAATTTTTATTTAAATACGCATCAAATAAAAATATATCATAACCACCATATATCTTTAACAAGATGAGGAGACGAAAGTGATGTATTAAACTGACAAATGTAAGTTTCATACATAAAAATACAAAATCTCGTATGCTTTCATGCAAAAGTTTTGGAAAATTGCTTGCGTCTTTGGTAAGCTTTGTTTACAACTACATGGCATTGTTTTATTCGTGTTAAGTCAGTTGAGATGTGCATTCCTAAATCTTTGCAGTAAGGTTTTTCCAGTAATTTATCCTCAAAATATAAAAAAAAAAAAGTAGGACACTTTTTTTAAACTGGTACATGTATAAAT
>NW_013668453.1:37240-40274 GCF_000517525.1 Limulus polyphemus | reverse complement strand
TTGAGATGTGCATTCCTAAATCTTTGCAGTTAAGGTTTTTCCAGTAATTTATCCTCAAAATATAAAAAAAAAAAGTGGACACTTTTTTAAACTGGTACATGTATAAATGAATTTTATTAAAAATTATAAAAAAAAAAATAAGGTGGTAGAAGTAAAGCATCACCATTATAGCCAAAACAAAGTAGTAGGGCTAGTAGCTTTTCAATTCGGGCTAGTACGTTTCTCAAGCCCATACCAGCCTGGGGCTAGTACATAGAAAAAACAAATAAACTTCTGCTGATGAATGATGAATTTTGCATCATGGACTAAAATAGTTTATTTTTTTACAACCATATCCTTATTAGTGGTTTACAATAAATCTAAAATGCCCCCCCCCCCTTCCTCCATGGTTGGTGTTCGGACAGTTTCAGATCCTGTTCTGCTGAGTATCTTTCTAACCAATACTACTGCACTCTAGAAACTTCGCCACACTTAGTAGCGAACTATCCTCTAATCATACCGAATTCATTTTAATGTTAGTTTTAATTTTCAATCAATTTACTATCAATTACTATTAGAGTTAAGTATTCATTAATTCTACATAATTTAAGTGCTAAACAATACTGGAAACAAGAGTATTAACAGGTGTTAATTCTTTATTTCAGTTTAATGGCTTGAATATTCTAAAAATAGTGTAGATGCTCTACTGTTCAGTCTAATGATCTTAGTACGCTTTAGGCTTAGTTGTATCGATAGTAATAAAACCTAAAAAATTATTCATCCAAACTAATCTGGCTAAAACACAATAAATTATGAACTCTAAACTTTAATTAATGCCAATGTCAAGAATAGAAATAATGAAATAAAATTATTTTCACTCGAGGGAAAGCTAGCAGGAAGATTACATTGCTTATGTAAAGTTGCATTTTTTTCATAAATTGTTTTTTTTATTTAAACAGTGCAATATGTTCACTTTCATTGATCACGACTAAAGGAATACGGATGGACCATGCATTCCCGATCAGAAAAACCAAGTAAAACGATGAAATTCCTCAAGCAAAGTTAAATTTCTTGGGAATGTAGGAATATAATATTTCGATCTCTGAAAGTAATACTTCTAAAGATAAAAAGAGGTTATATTTTACAACTAGAAGTGTCTCTTGTTACACTAGCTTTCCTTGTCAGTGTTACTGACAGTGTCTCTTGTTACACTTAGCTTTCCTTGTCAGTGTTACTGACAGTGTCTCTTGTTACACTTAGCTTTCCTTTTTATGTTACTGACAGTGTCTCTTGTTACACTTAGCTTTCCTTGTCAGTGTTACTGACAGTGTCTCTTGTTACACTTAAATTTCCTTGTCAGTGTTACTGACAGTGCCTCTTGTTACACTTAGCTTTTCTTGTCAGTGTTACTGACAGTGTCTCTTGTTAAACTTAGCTTTCCTTTTTATGTTACTGACAGTGTCTCTTGTTACACTTAGCTTTCCTTGTCAGTGTTACTGACAGTGCCTCTTGTTACACCAGCTTTTCTTGTCTGTGTTATTGACAGTGTCTCTTGTTACACCAGCTTTCCTTGTCAGGGTTACTGTCAATATCTCTTGTTACACCAGCTTTCCATGTCAGGGTTACTGACAGTGTCTCATGTTGTAATAGTTTTCTTCATAAGGATTACTAATAATTATTATTTACTTCTGATCAAAATATAAATCAGAATATAAAGTTAACCCAGTGAAGAATATAGTAAACGTTTTCTTTCTTAACTTTTTTTTTTTCATTTGAGCTGGTGTTAACTTTACATATTCACATAAAACAGAAGAGATGTATAAACAGCAGTCTAGTCTTCTTGATGCCGAAGTGGGTCATCTGGTTACAGCATGAACAGAAGACTGCAGAAGTGATCTCCTGATCAAAACAAGCTCTGGAGATCAGAACTAAAGATAAATCGATTTTATTGCATCAATTTTTCCTTCTCACTATCACTGGTGATGTCTCTTATTTTGTTAGCTTTCCTTTCCAGGATTTCTGTTATTCTTTTACTTCACCATCTTTCCTTTTCAGAGTCTCAGTTATATATTTCACCAGTTAACCTGTGGTGTTCTGTATATAATAGTTAGGGCCTAAATAACTATGAATGTAGTTGCACATTTGTTGTAAATAAATTTTGAGAGTATAATGTGCTGTTATAAAGCTCTTTCTAAAAGACATTTTTGTGCTGAGACACTTTTATTTAGGAGTTGTGTCACATTTGAGATTAGACCATGAAGAACAATTTTAACATGTATGTTTATACGTTATTTCAATGAAAAAAATAGCTTTCGAACATTTTCTATTTTTTTGGAGAAAGTCTTACAAAAAGATTAATTAGCAAAAGAAAACTAGGTGATGTATTTTTATCTTACATGTTTTGATATAAGTTAATATTATCACAGCCATACAAGCTTCATAAACTTGAAACTGGACCCTCCACGGATGTGACATGTACACGGGAAGATGCACTCAAGTTTTACCGGGAAATGATGACCATTCGAAGGATGGAGGCAGCAGCTAACAGTTTATACAAAGAAAAGGCAGTGCGAGGATTTTGTCATCTTTACTCTGGTCAGGTAAACTGAAAAGTTTTATTTGTGGAGAATTATAAAAACTTTGTTAGAATATCAAGTTTATATGTTTGAAAGTTTTTCAATAGTTAATAATTTTGATAAATATTATTTAAGCCGTATTAAATTTACATGTTTGAAAAGGTTCCAAAATTTATAATTTCCATACATGTTTCGATTTGTAATGCAGGTCATTCATCAAAAGTTCTAGATGGTATTCTGACTGATCTATTTTTTCATTTTGATTCATGCACAACCTCAGTAACTTAATATTTTTAAGACTTTTTACATTCTCACTGTCCTGACTATTGCATTATTGTAGATTTACTCTGTATCAGCTTTGCGTACTCTCAGATGTCATAAGTCCCTGAACTTAAGACTCTTTTTCTTCTCCCCACCTTTGGATTTTCTGAGACTACTTGGACTCTTTTTTTTTTTTTTTTTTTTTTTTTTTTTTTTTT
>NW_013668453.1:30327-36325 GCF_000517525.1 Limulus polyphemus | reverse complement strand
TTTTTTTTTTTTTTTTTTTTTTTTTTTTTTTGCTTACTCACCATCTTAGCTTGTTTTTCTTTTTAGCCTTTCCTTTACAGCTTTACTTGGGAAGATCACAGTAACCTGTTCTTTGTTTCCCTGTTTTCTATTTAGCTGTTTCTAATTTCATTTGCTTTCTTTGTTTCTGGGACTTGCTTCATTAAGATGTCTTATTCTGTGGAGTTAGACTTTTTCAGTTTTATCTCAGGAAACTATTTGGCACCCTCCCATCATGCAGAAGTTTTAGGGGGAGATCCTCATTTTGTGGCCCATTCCTGGTGCTCCCCTCCTGAGAGGCCAGCCATCATGGGGCTCAGTGATCAGTTATTTCTGGCACTAACCTTTACTTCTGTATATGTAGAATCTTGGATCTTACATTTTATCTACCTGTGGATTTACTTTCTTTGTCTTTCAAGGCTCACACCCGTCTCTTTCAGTTAAGTCCACCACTATCTGGACATTTGCCATTTTTTAGTCCTGTCTTGACCCCCCCTTCTCTTTCATGAGTCTGCTTGTTTGGGTTGACTGGTCAAGCTTTTAAGTTAGTACTGACTTCCATTCAGTGTTTGTTTCATTTGGGAGTCTTTATCACCTTGTTTTTTCAAGACATGGAGCTTCTAATTTTCAAGGCTGTCATGCCTCCTTTTCTTGCTATACTTTGTCTCCATTAGATACTGGTGTATCAGCAGAATACACCCTGTTCTCCATCTTTTCTCATTTTTCCTGCTTGAATTTGCACCTGTTCACTGATGCCTTTGTAGCCAGATGGTGAGTGGTTCTGGATACTTTTGCCATTTTTGATGTTTGGTTTCCTACAGAGCAGTCTTTTCGCATCAGTGTTCTTGAAATGTGGGCAGTACAATGTGCTGTATGATTCCTTTTATTCTCGATACTTATCTTCTTCTACCTTGACCGGTTAGATTAAACAATTCATCTGACTTATTCATTTCTCTGCAGAAGATGATTTCTTTTGTTTTCTGCATGTCACCTCCCATCAAATTCATCATCTTACAACTTCTCTTACCTCTGGGTGTTGATGTCCCCTGAATGAGATACTGCAGGCAGGGTTGTGGATGACCCTCGATGGGGAATACGTTTCTCTCCCGTAATCTTCACTGAGTAGAGGATAACAGAAAATGCTAAGCCCATTGCCCACTTCTAAGTGCCTGCTGTTGAGATGTTGCTTTCTGCAACACTAGTAGAGGATAACAGAAAATGCTAAGCCCATTGCCGACTTTTAAGTGCCTGCTGTTGAGATGTTGCTTTCTGCAACACTACTTTGGTAGTTTATATATTTTACTTTCCAGCTGTACTGCACAAAGAACAGCATTGGGTGTGTTTTCCTGTCTTTACCTTGCCATCTCCTGCTGTCCATTTTTGCAGTAATCCATTGCAATATCTTACTGTGATATCTGATATAGATTATTACTGTTCAGTCAATGCACCTCTTCAGTGTTCTCCCCTATGCAAATTCCTTCATCCCAGTTTCTTCTAGTGGAATGGGAGAATCCTTTCTCCTTCAGTACCAAAACATGGCGAGGTCAATATGGAAAACTTCCCTGTAAGTTGGTGTGAGACCGACTGGATGCACCTCTGAATTGGAAGTAGGACAAGGGTGTCTACCTGAAAGTGTAGTACAGGACATCCCCTATAGTGAAATTCGAACAATTTCTGGTTGTTGTGGCCAGCTAGATGGGTCTTAAATTCTTCTTGGGATGCAATTCTCAGATGATTTATCTCTTCACTTATTTAGTCTGTTAAGTTCATCATGTATTTCTTAATACTGTGCAGACTGACTTGTTGCCCTTGCCACACTACTACACTTCTATGACGCACTGAATCCCTGAGTTATTCAGGCCAGTTGAGCAACTTTTCCATTCCACCCACCATTACAACACTTTATCACCATGCAGGAGGCTCTTTCGACATTACCATTCTGATCTACCACTTGTATTGGGCAAAAACGGTATTCCCTGCTTGAAACGGATGTGGCCTCTCACCGATTGTTGCTACCACTAGGCCCCCTTTAATGGGAGACTCCATGAAAATTCTCTTTCTTTCATTATATACCCAGAAAGTCGCTTATCTTTTTAAGTTCTATATCTACACCAGTCTCTCCACCATCTTCTCAGTATGGGATTCTAGTTATCTCTTCTGTGGTTTGATGAGTAGCATTTTTAAAGTTACATTTTCCTTAGCTGTGTTTCAGATAGGTACTCGCCTCCTCATGGAACCACCCACCCTTCCTCCCCACTCATCAAGAAGCATTACACGTGGAGGATGTGGCATCCTCCTGTTGGTTGAGGGGTATAATTTAATGCTGATTACATCAAAGATGGCCTTGTTACACATTATTACATTCATGATGTTGGGAGTGATTTTGAAAGGTGGACCTTTTATCTTCAGGAGCAAATGTTAAATTGGCCAACAAGTCAGATTCATTAGATGTAATTATAGGTGGGCTAGATAGCTCTTTGGATGCTTATTCCAAATCTGTTTTTGGTTTTCGTGATAAGACCGATCAAATTTGGAAGTTTATTGCCTTAATTATAATTCAAGTTGTTGTACGTTTCTTTTTTCATAAGTGTGTACTGTATAAATTTAACCAAGTGTATGGTGTGTATAACGTTTATGGGAATTATACATAAAAATTAATAAAACTGTAACGTTAACTAGCCCAATGTGTGATTATTACCTAAATTGTGCTCAAATTAACACCAGTCATATTTCAATAACTAGATGTGCTAGACAAAGACTGGAAAACAGATTTGAAATCAGCATAGAAAAGTGTGTTTACATCTCTGAGGAGTGAAAAAAGTTTGATTTTGTCGACCAGTGTTATTTATGTGTGTAGGGGTGGAAGTTTTGTTTAAAGGCTTGTAGCATGCACAAAAACATTTTGGCAATGGCACAGGGTATTAGCTGTCTGTTCTGTATAGAGGTGAATATTTATCTGCGGTACATTTTTAGATAAGGAAAAATTCTGAAGTAGTTGTAAAAGTTTATCCAGTTATATATATATATATATATAATGAATGAAATATGTTTTACATTTACTGTATGCCCAAATAATGTGAAGTTTCACATCTAAAGTTAATTATAAAATTTAATAAATTATCCGTGAAATGATGAAATTCATTAGAAGTGAGTGATTGTAAGAAGCTAGAAGTGAATAAGAGGC
Source organism: Limulus polyphemus (assembly GCF_000517525.1). Lineage (NCBI taxonomy): Eukaryota > Metazoa > Arthropoda > Merostomata > Xiphosura > Limulidae > Limulus > Limulus polyphemus. The sequence continues at coordinate 33,123 of NW_013668453.1, read as the reverse complement.
TTTTTTATTTTTTTCTTCTGAAATCAGTATCTTGCTGTACACTAAATCTTGTGTTTCTTCCTGTTCTGGTTTGATTTTAAGTTGATTAAAGGTTTCATTAAGTGAGAGTGCGTGGTTATGGTTACGTTCTAGGAAGCTTGTGCTGTAGGCATGGAAGCTGCAATAGAAAAACTGATAAGGTGATCACAGCTTACAGAGCTCATGGATGGACCTGGATACGAGGAGTTAGCATAGAGGCAGTTCTTGCAGAACTTACAGGTAATTACTACGTTACGAAATGTAGGTACTAATAACACGCATCCGTTAAATATAGCCTTTTAGAGAAAAACACAGTGACCCTTTCAGGTGGTTAGGGCACTTGACTCGCAAGCTGCGGGTCGTGGGATCGAATCCCCGTCACAACAAACGTGCTCGACCTTTCAGCCATGGGGGGGGGGGGTGATAATGTGACGGTCAATCCCACTATTTGTTAGTAAAAGAGTAGCCCAAGAGTGATGATGACTAGCTGCCTTCCCTCTAGTCTTACACTGCTAAATTAGAAACAGCTAGCGCAGATAGCCCTCCTGTAGCTTTGCGAGAAATCCATAACAAACAAACAAACCCTTTTAGGTTAGTGTTTTTTGTACTGTGGAGTGGATGTGCTTCAGGATGTTTAAACTGAAATGCTATTAATATTTATTTTTCATTCCATCCTTGCTAGACTTAGGAGAGGAGGAGCCATAGTGATTGACATCCTTTGACTTTTTTTTCATTTTCACAGTAAAAATACTTAACCAAAATACATGTTAGTAAACATTTACCAAATAGTATCCGGTTTTGACATAAAAAGAAACATACAATTTGATATACTTTTTCTATCATTTTAAATTTTTGATTTTGTGAAATTTTCAGAATTTTGTTGAGAGAGACCTCTTTTTGTTAAAAAACATTAATTGTTTAGAGAGACCTCTTTTGTTAAAAAAAACATTAACTGTTGAGAGAGACCTCTTTTTAAAAAAATATGTTAACTGTTGAGAGAGATCTCTTTTAAAAAAAAATGTTAACTGTTGAGAGAGACCTCTTTTTAAAAAAAAACGTTAATTGTTGAGAGAGACCTCTTTTTTAAAAAAAAACTAATTGTTGAGAGAGACCCCTTTTTAAAAACATTAAAAATACTACTTTTCATCTGAGAATTTAGATTTTTTTTATTGTTGATCAAAAACCTCACTTTCAAGTTCATCAGTATTTGTTGATATACTTCTGTGACATTTTATTATTATTTTACCATCCATCACTTGCGGCTAATAAATCATAAAACAGCAAAAATGGATAAAGATTGGTGAACCTACAATCTGACCACAAATTGGTATCAGGTCACATTAGGTAACAAAATGCTTGCTAACAGTGATCTTGGTTAAGATAAACTTGGTTCCTTTTCAATGAATAAGAAGTTGAGTCAACAGAGTATTTTGTGTTCATCTAATGTACCGTCTAAGCCTAATAAGGCTTAATTTTACTTACTTTTGTTAAGAAATGTGTAACAATAAATTAAAAATATACATAAAAAAACATGAATTTGTTGTACTTATTGAAGCAAAGTTAACTTAAATATACTTTCTTTCATAAGTCTCATTGAATATCAAAAATTTGAGTGTCCAACAAAAAGAATTCACGTACGTTTCAAATGTGCATTTTAGAACACAAAAATATATCGATAACTAGAATAGAATCTCCCAAAACTACAATAATTTATCTAGCTTTCTATATAAGCTATAAATAGGCTAAAAAAATTTGGTTATATGTTCGGAATAGCAATGTAATGATCACGCATCTAAAGACTTTAGTCAAGTAAATAACGCAGGCATCAAAACTAAACAACCAGTATCTAGCTTTCTGTAGAGGAGATTTTGCCTTTCCTATTATCAACACGTTCATTAGCTGTTTAAAATCGATTAGTAATCAATGTCTAAAATCAGAGTGAGAGGGGAGGGGCTTCTCTTGCAGGTTTGACAAATGTATATCTGACACCTCAGCAAATCAAGATGGTAGGAGGTGCAAATTATATATAGTTTGTTTCTAATTGGTTGGAACTACTGCATCCTGTTTTTAATGTTAGAAAATTCTGAAGGCGAGGAGTTGGAGCTTAGACACATTAGAATAAAGATTGATAATTTTCTTTAAATTTTTTTTTAGATTAAAAAGTTATAATTCAGATAGTAATATAAAATTTTGAATTATAAACCAATGTTTCTTGCCAAGTTTACTGACGTACATTGATAATAAAGTGGTTGAATTAAAGTTTTGAATGTAACACTCTGAAAGATCGTGATATAAATACTTGCCACTGAGAAAAGAGTTAAATAAATTAATATTTGTTTTATCCACAGGTCGAGAAAAAGGCTGTGCGAGAGGTAAAGGTGGATCCATGCACATGTATTCAGATAATTTCTATGGTGGAAACGGTATTGTGGGTGCACAAGTATGTGTTCAATTTTAAAGCATCAAATAATATGTGGATTATACTGTTCTGTAAATCTTAACTTTGTAAGTTGAGGGTTAGTGTAAACCTTTTGTGTTTCAATCATCTGTGAATTTTAGTTAAATAATAGTATTTCTGCAAATTTTGCTATCTAAACTCTATGGCTCAGGAGAAAAAATGAGGGCTTATAATGCTAAAATTTGGGTTTTGATATTTGTGGTAGCCGGAGCACAGATAGCCTATTGTGTAGGTTTGTTATTAATAACTAACAAATAAACAAGTTATTTCGCCCGGCATGGCCAGGTGGTTAGGGCGCTTGACTCGTAATCTGAGGGTCG
>NW_013668453.1:22605-30113 GCF_000517525.1 Limulus polyphemus | reverse complement strand
CTTATAGCTTTGCACGAAATTCATAACAAACAAACAAACTTTTTGATGATATGTGTGCAAAGTTGTCTATTACGAGGATACCAGTAGAATTTTTATTGTGCAGGTGGAGTTGTAGCTGTGTGAGCTTACCAAGGAAAACGAAACAACTTTATTCAACCTTTAAGTTTCTTTTTTGTTTTGAAATTATTTTCTTTATTTAGACCTGTTAAAATGCACTGAGTATTTTGCTTTTAAATATTTTTCACAAAATTCTGAATATAATGAATTCTTAGTCCCTTAACTCATACATGTATACCTTTTTTTATTTGAACCAAAGGTTCCTTTAGGAGCTGGTATCAGTTTCGCCTTGAAATATCAAGGTAAGGATGACATCTGTGTGACGTTGTATGGAGATGGAGCAGCCAATCAGGGCCAAGTGTTTGAAACCTATAACATAGCTAAGCTATGGGAGCTCCCTGTTATCTTTGTTTGTGAAAACAATGGATTTGGAATGGGGACAAGTTCAGACCGGGCTTCTGCCAGTACTGATTACTACACACGAGGCGATTTCATTCCTGGTATTTGGGTGAGTTTGTGCAGTGCAAGCTAGTCATCTCTATTAACATCATCAATATTTGTAGAAATAAAACGTTCTAAAGTTTGTAATGCAATCTGGTTATTTTTGGTAACCCTAACTTCAGTTAGTCAACCTTCAGTTGTCTGTGCCTGATGAGCTGTTGTATCATAGCAAAAGTTTAAAAGCGTTCATTACAATGCAGGAAAAAGGAGAATGAATTTCTAGATGGAATCAACATGTGAAAACAATTACGAGCACGGGAATTATAACTTTATTAGTATTCAACATGTGTGAAAACAATTACGAGCACGGGAATTATAATTTTATTAGTATTCAACATGTGTGAAAACAATTACGAGCACGGGAATTATAATTTTATTAGTATTCAACATGTGTGAAAACAATTACGAGCACGGGAATTATAATTTTATTAGTATTCAGCATGTGTGAAAACAATTAAAAGCACGGGAATTATAATTTTATTAGTATTCAGCATGTGTGAAAACAATTACGAGCACGGGAATTATTATTTTATTAGTATTCAACATGTGTGAAAACAATTATGAGCACGAGAATTATAATTATATTAGTATTCAACATGTGAAAACAATTACGAGCACGGGAATTATAATTTTATTAATAATCAACACGTGTGAAAACAATTACGAGCACAGGAATTATAATTTTAGTAGTGACATTCCATGGAAATGTTCTGTATTATTATTTTTTGTTAAATAAAAAGTTTACAGGAGTTAAGCTTCTTTAAGAATTTTTTATTTTATTTTAGAAACACACGATCGGGACCTAAGTCAAAGTGCAATGAATAAAAACAAATGATTTTGGGAAATGAAGCAAAAAATTGTGTGCATTTGAGTATTGATCAGCATACGTTAAAATGTAATTTTTTTTTTTCAGTTATTGTGGAACCAAATGTAGTATTGTCATTGGTAAATATTGAGATGTCTAAAAATGTGTAAATTCATAAACATGAAACTTTAATTTTAGGGCGTTTGTGCTAATTGTTAACACTGTTTCAAATTAAGTAGTACTTTAGAAATATATCTTTTTACTTACAATACAAAAAGGGTGATATTATTTGCCGAAGTTTTTCAAATTTGAGTTCTAAATTAAATAGATAAGTCCATTTAAGAGATTTGTCCTTCGAAGTAATTTATTGCAGGGACACAAGGAGCAACTAAGCTATCAGATTTTGTACATTCACCCTGTAGGTTGACGGAATGGATGTTCTAGCTGTCCGAGAGGCAACAAGATTTGCTACCGAGTTGTGTCGTGCGGGAAAAGGTCCCGTGGTGATGGAAACTGCCACTTATCGGTATCATGGCCACAGTATGAGTGACCCTGGCACGAGGTGAGTAGGTCATTTTAATACAAAAAAATCGTATATGTGAATGGTGAAATATACATCCTAAACATTTGTATATCTACCAAATCACAACTTAAAGATTAAATAAATGGTTGCTTGAAATTGGGGGTTCTCAAACTTATTAGGACTTTGAACCGTTAGGACTTTGAACCACTTTCATAAACCTGAAAACTTGTACTTTTCCATTGACTTACAGGCATACAAGAAATATAGATTTAATAGCTATTATAGTACAGTTCTACACAGCTTATTTTCAAGCTATAAAAATATGGAAAACTGGTATTAAACTTATATTTCTGTACCATCTTGAGCCCACCTTTATGACCTCTTCACTGTGAGAATACTCTGACTTTATTTCTTTCAGTTTAGCAATAATAACACAGGCCTGTTAATTTAAACTTCATAAAAGTTGTTTTGGTTTTAATAACGGATTTTCCATAATTCAGCTACGTGGATTTTGAAAATAATATTCACGTAAGGATTTTTTACAAATCGGGTAGAAGTAAAAATTCTTACTTAGATCAAATTATTATTTCGTTTACCACAATGAATATTTTTTTATTATTATGTTTGTTAACAAAAATACAAACAAGCTGAAGAAAAGGGAAGAACACTGATGTCAAATGAATATGCATCCTCATTTATCCTGATTTGTTTTGTGAAATCTATGTCTTTTAGTCTCAAAACTACGTGTTGTGGTCTTTCTTTTATGTATTACGTTATAACGTTTCGTGAAAAATTTGTATGTGATGGAGAAAAATGGATGTCATTTTTGGATTCAACGTACAGGAATTGCTGTAGAACATGTGTAAGTTTCATGACAATAAAACCATCGCAGACCTGTGTTATTAATGTGAAAAACATTTCTCAGTTAATCATAGTAGTATTTTTGCGTTAGGCTTATTCTCGACTGAGATACGCTGTAAGATATGAGTATTTCAGGATTAATGTATTTATGGCCTTAATATTTAAGTAACATCGTAGTGATTATTCTCAAACAAACAAATAAAATATTTTAAAAAGAACATTTCATACTAAAAATGATGCAGTTATTAGTAAACGTTAATCTAGATCTACCTATAAGTGTTAATAGCTTCTTACCAAAAGATAGCTAACTCTGGAACTCAGAACTGTAAAGTAAACGTATAAATCAGTGAAGCCTATTCCATACTGAGAATAATTATGTAAAGTAACAAGTCAATCTACAATAATAAAAGGGTGTGTCTGTGACCGCCTAACTCCAAGAGGAAAGAACTTAGAAAACTGAAATACTCTTTCAAATAAATATATTACTATGTCACTTAAAATTTATGTTAAAACCTTGTAGTGAGAAGAAGAGTAAGAGGTATTTATACAATTATCCAGGGGACAATAGAAAAAAAAGGCCACTTATTTCTTAGTGCTATGATCGCAGGATGAGATGATACAAAATTAATTACAGTATCAACAATGGAGAGGAAATAAAATTAATAATTTTTTTAAAACAAACATTCTATTTATAATGTTATTAATTAGGAGATCATTTTATCAAAACGTGTTCTTGGATTTGGACAGAAAAATGCTGTTAGTTTTCTCGGTAGTCTGGCAATCACCAGGTGTATTTATAGACGATCCAAGAGAGAGAGAGAGGTCGACAATCCTATGTTTTTAACCCAAAAGAACAGTTTGAAAGTGATATTAAGTTTGACCTATGGTAGAACTTTCATATTAAAGACTTAATTTGTTCAGAAAGTATATTTTGTTGTCCTCGTTAAGGGATGGTTAATGAAACTTACTTTTTTTTCTTAATTATGTTGAAGGCAAAGAATCAACTTAAATATGTATGCATGTATTTTGTTACAGTCATTAGATAACTTTGACAAGAATATTATCAGTTTAAATCATATTTTATCAAAACAGAATTCACAATTTGGGTAATACATGTGTGTGTGTGTGTGTGTATAGCTATCGTACGAGAGAAGAAATCCAAGAAGTACGTCACACTCGAGATCCAATTACCTCCTTCAAGGACAAGATTATTACATCTGGACTTGTAACAAATGATGAACTCAAGGTAATATGGTCATTAATTGTCTTGTTATAGGGAATTTATCATGTAGGTTTGTGTTATTTGAGATTAAAAGTGTAAATCTGTGAATACAGTAGGATCACGTTGTGGTTCAACCTTAGAGTAAACCTGTGAATACAGTAGGGTAGTAGGATCATGTTGTGGTTCAACCTTAGAATAAACCCGTGAATACAGTAGGGTAGTAGGATGGATCATGTTGTGGTTCAACCTTAGAATAAACCCGTGAATACAGCAGGGTAGTAGGATCATGTTGTGGTTCAACCTTAGTGTAAACCCGTGAATACAGTAGGGTAGTAGGACGGATCATGTTGTGGTTCAACCTTAGTGTAAACCTGTGAATACAGTAGGGTAGTAGAATCATGTTGTGGTTCAACCTTAGTGTAAACCCGTGAATACAGTAGGGTAGTAGGACGGATCATGTTGTGGTTCAACCTTAGAATAAACCCGTGAATACAGTAGGGTAGTAGAATCATGTTGTGGTTCAACCTTAGAATAAACCCGTGAATACAGTAGGGTAGTAGGATCATGTTGTGGTTCAACCTTAGAATAAACCCATGAATACAGTAGGGTAGTAGGACGGATCATGTTGTGGTTCAACCTTAGTGTAAACCTGTGAATACAGTAGGATCATGTTGTGGTTCAACCTTAGAGTAAACCCGTGAATACAGTAGGGTAGTAGGATCATGTTGTGGTTCAACCTTAGAATAAACCCGTGAATACAGGCTGATTTGAGTGTATTTTTTCAAGAAGACAAACAATAGTTCCTTGTAAAGTTTGAAGACTGCTTTATTACAAGGTTTTGTTATGATGATAAACTTGTAATAGTTTTTTCGTTACCCATTCAAGCAGTCTTCAAACCTTGGTCTCAAAGTGAGTACCTTGTCATTACATAGTTTCGTGTGTCACATGCTGAAACCAAGACTGAGACTTATAGGCTTTCCAGGATCGAAACCTGACCCAAGGCCAATATTTAAAAAAAGCTTGATCGTATCAGACTTGCACTGTGTAGTCAATACTTTACATGCAAGACTTGTTGTCTACAAATATCCAATTAAAGCCTTTCATACTGGTGTTATAAATACTAGCAGAAATACCTGCCTTTCGGGCAGGTATAACTGCTAGTTCCTGCAGAAGGCTATTGGACCTGCAGCTTTTTCTGGAACTGTCTGACAGTTCTACAACAATTTACACCATCCATGAGAAAAAGGATTTTATTGAAATTTTAGTTTACAACTGAGCTGTCATCACAGAGTAGATTTTATTGAAGTATTTCTTTGTAGATGCAGTTATCAATAAAAGTGCCTGACTTTTCTGTTGCAATACTCATGAGATTTTTGCTAAAGAAAAACGAATAATTATTTATTAAGGTTGTTTTATATTTGAAACTTACTGCTTTTTTCGTAATTTTTATTGGTTAAATCTGTAACTTATTCCTTTTTGTTTGTAATATTTATTGCTCAGCTATAAAAGTGCTGTCTAGTTATGACTGGTGATGATCGGTGTGGTAGTTTCCAAGATCAGAGTTTTGGACGCATAGATTGCAAGCCCCATTATAATAAGATATCTATCAGTTGGCATACATTGCTCAACAAAAGAATTGTAAAACTTTGGTTAAATTTATTACAGTTTCAGTCAATCCACTTTGGAATACACACCGCAAAGAAATGTTGAACAATTAAATTGTGTGACATATTCGACTGACATTTGACGAAAATTAAAACCAATTTTAACGAGGATTAAGTAATTTATGTAACTTAAATGTAACTGACAAGGGATTATGTTTCTAATTCATGATGGTAGAAAAACACTTAGGTTCAAGAAGTCTTGATAGAAATGAATAAAAACACCCTATAACCCGAGGGCTATCGAAAGGGGCAAACTGAAGAAGAAAGGTCCACCTTTAGAAAGTGCTCCGGTTATAGGGTTTTTATTCATTTTTATGTTTCTAATTGATATTCAGTTAATACTTAGCAAGAATTAAATAGATTTCTTGATAAGGATGGCCATATTTCTGTTTGGATAATTTAGTATATAACAAAAGGTAATTTAAACATTAACGGATGGCTACAGATTAATGCACAGCAAACATTTGCTAAGGATGGGTGTTTTATTCTTATTGATATGGATTTAATTATTGTTAAGTGTTAATTACGAATAATGATTAATTAATTGTGATACTCAGTAACTAACAGCATGTCAAGTAAATATTTATTTATGTCATGCAATTTAAACCATTATCACTATTTTTTATTAATTTTGGTATTTGTTTGCATAAGAATAATAAACTTTGCATTTCGAAAGCCGATAAAACAATAAAACGATTGTTGTAGGCCAAGGTCCTTGATATTGTTGTTAATGTTTTCCGTATGATGCAAAAAATAACAACACTTTTCGGTGAAAGCTGGGTGTCGTCATCTGGATGAGTTTGTAATATAACACTGCTGCTGGCCATCCTTTAAATTGGTTCAGCATCAATGATACTATTCCTTAAGCCATATTTCACTTCTTCATATCCCAGATGGCCATCTTCCAACCAAACAAAACTGTAGTTCAGCTCCAGAACACAAGCCGTGAGATAAATCATGTTGCCATAAGACCGATTTCACAAACAAAATCAACGTTTGAAGTTACTTGCAACTTTGTAGAAATGGTGTCGATACCTTGTAATTTGATCTCGAGACCCCATATCTGCTTTAGGATGTGTGAAGAGTATTTGTAAGGTTAAAGAAGAAACATTATTCACTATACTCTTGTTGTTTTTTTTTTATGAGTAGAACAAAACTGACTATTTAATGAGTTTAAAACTTGATTATACTGCAGTAAATTACTTATAGGAACTTTTCGAAATCCAGTTGTCCATTAGAAAGAAAATAAGCTTTATTTACAATTATTGAAACCCAGTATTTACGAAACTTTTCTCATCCTCAGGAAATGGAACAGAACATGAAAAAAGAAATCGATAAGGCCGTAGAAGTCGCAAAATCGTCAAAGGAAATTCCTCTTGAAGAACTGTTTGCCGATGTTTATGTCGAACCAATCAATAACAACATTAGAGGTATTACTCCCTTCACCGTACACAAGCATCAGAGGATCTCGACTCCAGCTAACTTGCACTAGTCCACCTAGATCTGCGATATTCGACTCTGCTATTGAAGGACTTCCTTATTTTAACATCTGCTACGGAGATTTTCAAGCTTAGTTCATATTTTCGGTTGAATTGTTGTTTGCAGAGCACAAAGTTTGAAATAGTATAATAATCAATGTAAATCAAGTACCCTAACATATTTTATGATACATTATAAATAGAACAAACTAAAACAGTTTGTTTTTATGGTGAAAATGTCTTTTTGTTTTACCAAAAAATTTGATTTTAAATAAACCATAATGTATTTTCATAATCGAGAATACAGGAATAAGTTAATATAAATTCAATTTTCTACCCTGCTTTTTGTCTCTGTCTTTCAAAAAATTATATATATATATATATATATATACAGTAC
>NW_013668453.1:11771-21605 GCF_000517525.1 Limulus polyphemus | reverse complement strand
TTTTGTTCTCTGTCTTCTAAATATATATATATATATATATATATACAGCTTTTAAAGGTAGTGAAATTGTGTAGACGCAATTAACATGTTCTTATAAACTGGTGATTTAAATATCTTCAAGCAAACTTACATTTTAAAGGTAAGTTTGTATTTAACTGCAAAAACTGTGGGATTAGAAAATTTGAAGTAGAATGAGCTACAGGGTTCAACCATCCTGGGCTACTTTCTTTTCATGTTCTTAAAATTGTATATATCTAGTTGTCAAAAACTTGAAATACAAACTTTGTAAAGCCTGGTCGTCAAAACTATGATAACACAAATTACTAACATTATGGTTGATACTTAGAACTAATAAATAAGCTGACTGAACCATTTTATTATGTAGTGGCTCATTATTCGTAAAATAAGCTGGATGAAATATAAAATGACTTAAACTAAAAAAATTTGCAAGAATAAAACATTTCAATCTTAAAAGTAATATGAATTATTGATGTCAGCATGTTTCAATATTTTGCTCGTCTGAACTGCTGTTTCGTAAACTTATGCGACACATTGATAAACGTTTTGATTTACTAGAAGTTTACGAGCGTTAACTATTAATAAATAAGTTTGAGAGAAATAAACAGATTGGACACAATTAAATGCCACTGAAAACAATCTTTATTTAAACACAACATAAAAAAATGGACGATTGTCTCTACTGGATCATTGAATAGCTTGTCAGCTTTCCATCTCTCCAGATTAATCTCTGACAAACGAGTCACGATAAAAAGACAAGTAGAACTGAACAAAAAAAGATGCGAGATATTAACTTGTTCTTGTATTGTGATATGCAGGCACACTATGTTCCTCTACCTTCTATAATAACATAGAATTCTTTCAAATCGTTGATTTAGTTTCTGCATTATCACGGTTAAGTGCGTCTAACGTCATCTTGTTCTTTTGTTAGATGATGTCCTCTCCCTACTAAGATATTTCAGTGTTGTATCTTGAGCTTGGGTTGAATAATTTAATACTGGAATATCCTTTGCTGGCCAAACTATGATGTCAATACTGTTAGGGAACAGAGGTCACAAAGTGATGCTGTCCACTGAACAAAGAAATTTAGGTGATATTGAAAATGCAGACAAAAATCTCAAGATTGTTAACGGAATTGATAGTGTTGATGTATCGTCCTTCTTCAGCTAAGAGAGCTTTATTTTTCTAACAGGGTGGTTGGCCTTTGGAATGGATTATTTTCAGGTTTATTGGAAGCAGTAAATGTAAGGGAGTTTAATGGAAAGCTTTATAAATATTTAAGTAACAAGGGATAGTTTTGAGGTGTTTTTTTAAAGTTAGCTTATTTTTAGTGGATGGGATGTCCTTGAATGTTATAAAAACATTATAAAAAAATACACCATACGTGTATCATTAACAAAGAGATAAATTTGTAAAAGAAAAGTCTGGATCTAGGCTTTAAAAGTCCTGAAGTTAACATATGGACAAGAAAGGACCATTTGGTCCTTCAAGGCTTTTTGTTTAAACAAAACTTTGAAAAAATTAAATGTATAACCCACCATTTATTTTTCAGAAACTCGTTGTTTTCTGTTATAAACCCAAAATAAAGTGCTAATGAAAACACTGCTGGAGATGGTAACACATTGCATAAGCTGATCACCCTGTTACAAAAATCCTGTCTTTTCAAAACTTTAAATTCTTATCCTATTATCTTCGTAATACAACACAAAGAAATCAGAGACCCTTTTTTCTATCAATCCTCCAAATAATCTTGAAAACTTTAGTAAGATCACCTCTTAACATTCTTTTCACAAGAGAAAATAAAGAGATATTAGGCTATTGCTGTAAGATAACCCATCCCTGGTATTATCCTACTAGCCTTTTATTCTGAGCCATTTACCAGCAAGTCTGTATATTTTATTCGAAAAGGAAACCAAAACTTAAGGTATTCCAGATGAGGTGTAACTGATGGTCTGTAAGGAGAAATAAATACATCGTAAAATTATTCAAGCCATACTATACCAACAAAACTCTGCTTTGATGTTGAGTGACTTATCCATCACTATGCTTTTCTTCAATCATGCTAATGAGTGGGTTCCCCTCAATACTAAAGATGTGATCCAAGTTTAACCCAGATGCACTACTTTGCACTTACTACAATTAAAGACCATTCTTCTAATTTACAGATTGATCCAAGTTATTCCGTAATACAGCTAGAAATATCCAGATCTTTAATGTTATCAACACATTTTTACTAATTATGCCCATATCAATATTATTAATGGACTTCAGAATAAGCAAGGGTCCAAATACTGACCCTGATGCATTCCACTACTAACAAGTGCCCAGTCTGACTTGACAGCAATAACAACTTTTTGTTTTCTCATCCAACCATCGTACAATCAAATTAACTAGTTTCCTCCAATGTGGTTTTCTTTGCTAATCTTCTATTTGGCACCTTATACAAATGTTTTTTACTAAGAAGAGTGGCTTCACATGTAGAATGCGAGTTACATCCTGTTGAAGTTGAGGATATCAATGATAATAGCCGAGATTGAATCTATTTGGATTAGGGGGGGGGGATAAAGCTTTTTAGTTGGAATCTGTCGCAGATCATCAGATGAAATTAATGAGAAACTACAGTGATATTAAGATTTCAGTTAATGTGGTCATAATTAAGAGGTATTTTTAATTTCAGGCAGACAGACTTTCAGGAAAAGTTGAGTCAAGCCATCAGGAAGACAGGTTTTTTAGAAACTATCTTCACCAAATATTTGGGAACATATCAAAAACTATGCTAGTTTAGATTTATTGTTAGCTATTAACATGAAAATGACTGAGAGGGTGGACATTGGGGAACAGGTGATCATTGCTCAATTAGGTTTAATATTTTACCACATGGGGAGCTCAGAAATGATATTTTGGTTACAAATTAAAAAAAAAAGCTAATTTTAAAAGGATGCAAGAATAATTATGAATTGGACAACTGATTAACTGGAACAACTGATCAACTCTGGAAAAAATGAATAAATGTTTTAAATATCAAATTTACGCACGTTAAGATGTCACGTAAAAGGCTTGTTAAGAACATTTATAGGTGTGGGGAATAAACTGGCTCATTGGAGAGAAAAATGGCTGGATGGAAGAAATCACAGGATTTTTATTAATGGAGTTCAGTCAAACTGGATTAATGGCACAAGTGGAGTAACCTCAGGGCTCAGAGTTAGGACCATTGCTCTTTTTTTGGTTTACATCAGTGATAAAGATGAAAGAATGGTCAATAAATTACTTAAACTTGCTGATATTAATATCTTGGGTGCTGCTTGCTATGAAGAGGAGGATGCTTCTTTACAAATAAATTTAAGATTATTTGTTAAATACATGCAAGGTATAGTACAGGTGCTACGTGCCTCCTGCCCTCTTAGTTTAGATGTACTCTTTTCAGTTATTGTTGTTTTGCAGGTAGCTCAGTTTGGATGCACAGATTCATTAAAGTAACAATAACTTTCCCTGTTTGAAAAGCAAGGCAAAATGTGAGTTCACTAATTGGCAGGTAACTGACTTTCTTGCAGGGAAGATAGCACATGATGTCCAAAAATAGTTATCTTTCCTGTTGACAAATTGAATAAGGGTCAGGGGTAGCTAGACCTTAGAATTTAACTCTCAATGGACACACAACTTGAACGTGAGATACATTTCAAGTGAAAAATTAGCTCTGTTTATGTATTTATGGTCAGGTTTGGCCCTGCAAGATAATACTTTATGCTAATTTAATTAAGATTTATACAAGACATTACTAGAGTTTGTGTTTTCAGCTTAAACTTTTGATAAACTTTTTTTGTAGCTTCAACTCTGATAACTTTTTTAAATTTTAGTTCAATATTAAAGTGGTGTGTTACTTTTAACTTGATTATTGTTACAGCAATTTAACTTAAAGTTTGTGAAGTTGTAAATTGTTGGCTTGGAATGAGAATTTGTAGCTTTGTTTAAATTTCAATTTTAGATTGGCTTCAATTTGATATTGGATTTATTTCATTGTCAACATGACTTTAAAAATATTTACCTTGCTCTTATCAGTTCAATGTGCACAGCTAGACACTTTTCCTTGTTTTGCTTTTGGAATTAAATGGTATTGTAATTATGTTTTTGTGAATAAACATTTGTGTACTTGTCAAACTATCTGTGTTGAGTCGCTTCTTTTTGAAGATCCCAGCTGTAGATCAGATAAAGTGTTATACATTTTAGTCCAGTATCCTCCAGTCAGTAGGTCGAACTGGTTGCTCTGCTAAAAAAAAACATTTTACTGGGAATCACAAATGAAAGTGGGTTATCATAATTTTAAATATAAATTTAATGGGAATAAACTTAACATAGTTATGGAAAAAATAGATTTTGGTGTTCTGGTTGAGTAGTTTCTTATACCATCTAATCACTGTGCTTTTGCTATTGGTACAGCAAATAGTATTTTAGGTTATATCAAGAGCAACACCAGCTTAAAGATGGCCTAACCAGTGATCTATACAATGGAATTATAACTCATTTGAAGTATTGGGTTCAGTCTTGGGCTCTTTATCATAGGAAGAACATTGAATTGTAAGAAAGGATTCAAAAAAGGGTTACTAGGAGCATTAAAATCTTTAAAATTATTTCTTCTTGAAAGATTGGAAGGGATATGTTTAACATTGTTAAGGGCATTTATAATGTTGACACATCATCTTTTTTGTACTTATTTATAAGAAGGGTAAGACATGGGGACACAAATGTTGGCAGTGTAACAGTCATCTTCATCTACCTTTAAAACAGTTTTATTTTTCTAACGGGATGGTTGACATTTGGAATGGGTTGCCTTCAAATGTAGTGAATGCAACAACTTTACCTTTACATTAAGGTAGTTTAAGAGAAGGCTTGATAAGTATTACTATTAAATGATACGGTCTGGTTATATGGTGTTTTTAAGTTTGCTCACAGTTTAGTTTAATGGATGGGAGGGGGGTCAACCTGAACTTAAAAGGACTAACAGATCCTTGTTGCCATTTTATTTTTATGTCAACTTCGTTTATCAGTACAAACGGGTTATTTGTTAAACCGCTATCTCAGTGTATGACTGAATGCTTAGTTCAATTTCAATATACTTTCTTGTTAAACATAGTATCTTGTAACGAGAGAGAATAGTCTAGAGTATGTTTTAAAAGTTAAAACTCCTTCTAACTGCAGTAACCGTTTTTGAAGTAAAATGAGATACCCTCAATTTATTGAAATGATATTTTCTTTTGTTCATCAGGAATTTGAAAACGGAGCATAATTTATTCTCAATAAGCAAAATTATTACCTCTCTTCAACTTTTTATTTCACCTAGAAATTCCGCCATCTTAAAAGTTCCTTCCGCTCCTACAACTAATTCTCGTTTGATACCATGTTGTTCAAGCCGCTACTACTCTGACCTCACATTACGTAATACTCGTAATCCAGTAAATTGAAAAAGGATGACCTGGAATATTATAATTATTTCAAATATTCCTGCTTCACAATCACTTAGACATTCAAATATTGCTTTTAGATAAAATATTTTCTTTAAATCTAGTACGTTTTATTACCGAAATAATATACCTGGTGCTGAATTTTTGTAATATAGAATACGGTATTGTTTCACCTTTTACATCTTCCGGGTTTTTTTTTTTTTTTTTTTTTTAAGTCCATTAATAAGTGGTGGCTGAGTGTGCATCCTGTCTATTCTCCGTTTCAGTATTATTATTAGCGTTTCGTGTGTGGTAGATTGTTTGAGAGAGAAATATAATATTTAATTTTGGAGTTCGTTTTCCAGAAGTACAACTATGGCTCTAAAAGCAGTTTGTGTTCTAGTTGGTGAGACTGTGAAGGGAACTGTTTACTTTTCGCAAGAGGTACGTTTCTCACTGTAGTCTATTATAAAGTTTTTACACTTATTACAGTTTTCTTTCGAAAAATCTGCCCGCCGCAAAGTAGTCTCAAGCCCTAAGCCTAATATAAGGATTCCATTGAGTTTTTGCATTCGAAACAATGAACAGATATTGTAACAATAAAATATTTTTCTTAGGACATTATAAGTGTTGAAGTAAATATATGAAACAAAACTACCGTGTAAATTGGCAAAAAAATAATAATTAATATTTGAAAGCTCGAACTTCATGAATTAAATATTATTAACGTTTTTTTCTTTCACAGAAATACTCAAGTAGTCGTATGTTTCTTTTGTTTTTGAATTTGATACTTTTAATTTTTATGCTGTTATTTAAACGCCGAAGATTGTGAAGAACCAGTAAAAGTGTGATAGTATTAGATTTTAACGAAACCTTGTGTATCTTGTTCCTAACTTTATTTTTCTAAAGAATACAGATTGTCCCACTTCAATAACTGGAGAAATAAGTGGACTTACTCCTGGTCTGCACGGATTTCATGTTCATGAATTTGGTGACAATACAAATGGTATGATATTTTTGAACACCTAAACATTAAACTATCATTATCATATATTAAGTATCAGTATTACGATCTTGCATTAAGCTAGTTTAATGATTTAATGCATAAAGTTTACTATTGAAGTAGGAATTTTTTTGTTTGTTTATGTAAATGTAATTTCTTTAGTTATATTTATAAAAACCCTCTTTAAGATTAGTTGTAAAATAAGTAATTTTTTTAGATTCTTGTTTTAAACCCCAAGTAATGATCACTTACTTCCCTCATTTTTTTCCCCTCTATTAGTGGTTGCTGAAATCTGAGTTTGATTTTTGGAGAAACTTTAAATTCTGTTGTTCATAATGATAGAACATCATTTCTTTGGTCATTCCATTCCAGTTCCTTTTGTAAAATTTATTCAAGGTGTCTTAGTAGTGTGGATACCATGTATAGTTTAAATAGACCAGAGACCACGTTGTTAGGAACATAAATGCAGCTGAAAGTCAGATTTGAAATATTCCATGCAAGAAAAAAAGAAAAGTGATTGTAAAAGTTAATAAGTTTTAAGGTTCAGTTGCTTCTCTCCTTTAGCTGTTAGTACCTCTCCAGCCTTTCCTTTCACCAAGAAGTTCTCCTGCCATTTTTATCGAAATTAGGAGTCTCTTATTCCAACTCGACAATTTCCAAATAATGCCCGAAGTGCGTGCAAGTGTACATGCTTTTACAAGCAAGATTTGAGCTATAAAATTAGCGTTTACGTGAATATAGCTTACAGTCGTTACAAAATGTACAGTTGGTTGTCGTTTCTTGTTGTAGATCAAATGTTAATTATGTACGTCTGAAACTTATCTTTTCGCTGTGTTAGTGAAATAACTTTTTATTTCTATCGGTCTGTATATCTTTATTTTAAAGAACTTTTGCAAGTTTTCTAAGAATTGTTGTTGCACTGAAACCGTAGACATCATTTCCTTACAAAACTTTAAGTATTTTGGTTTTATAATAAGAGTATATTCTTTGTAACGTTACTTGTATTTCTTCTTGTTACATGTTTTTTTTACTTTTTGACAGGATGCACCAGTGCCGGACCCCACTTCAACCCTTTTGGTAAGGAACACGGTGCCCCAACAGATGAGAATAGGTATGTAGGGGGGGGGGGGCAGTAAATGTTTCATTAACATACCTTGTATTAGATACATTTAAAGCTGAAATTGTCCATACTTGATAATTACTTTGTTGGGTGTGTATTAGGTTTCTAAATGTATTTTTTTTTTTTTAAGACTGCAGAAAATTGCAAAATATTTTGTCTTTATTTCTTGTGATCAGGAAAAGTCTGTATATGGAATACATTTTTCCTGTAGGGGAAATTTGGTATTTTCCTTATAGGAAGAATAATTAATCATTAGATTTGGAGCCAAGAGTCTCGTTTTCTTAAGAGTGTCTTTAATTTTCTTTCCAATCTTTCATGCCTCATGACTTGTCCATAAAAAATTAACCTTGTTTAAAGAAATATTTTTGTTATTCTTCTAAGTAGTGATTTTTTTTAATTATAAAATTAAAACAACTTGAAGCTTTTTTTAATCGGTGAATTTTTTTTTCTACAGGCACGTGGGAGATCTTGGTAATGTAGAAGCTGGTAATGATGGTGTGGCCAAGGTAGATATTACAGACAAGCAGATTTCTCTCACCGGACCCCTCTCTGTCCTTGGTCGTTCAATGGTTGTAAGTATATCCTCCTGTAACCAAACTTCAGTAATATGAAGGTTATATTTGTTTATAAATAGAGGCGAAGTTTGGATAAATGTGATTTATTCTGAAGAACTCGTGTTTCAATAAGCTGCAAATGTTTTAATTAACAGAAGTGTAGTTTTTAAGCATGAGACCACTGCGAAGCTTTCCAGAGCCTGATTGTAATTTTCACTTTTTTGATAGAGAATAAATAAGTACTTCTGAGAGTTAAAAACAAAATCTTTTTTTGAATTTACTAAGATTTGATCTCTTCCCTTATGGTATACCCTTTATGCCCTCAACTATCTTTGTCCCTCCCCCTTTAAAAAAAAAAACAAAAATCCTAGAAATGCCACAATCAGGAGACCTTTCATTCAAAACGAGAACTGGTCAGTTGAGCCGGCCAATGAGAAGCAAAAGGTTCTTTGAAATGTTATTTACGTATGTAGTGTAATACTTTAAATTTTACAGTTAAACCCAATAGCCAGATGAAGTATTGGGAACCAACGGACCTAAGATTTCTGATTAAAGATTCATGTAAGCTGTAAGAAGAATGTGAAAAAAATCTTCAGTTCGCATGATTTATCACAAATGTTAGGCCTATTGGTTTGTAAGGCTTAGCGACATTTCAGCATTTAAACCATAACGTGTTATTTGGAATGAATAAACAAGTGTTCTTTAATAGGTTCATGCTGATCCAGATGATCTGGGAAAAGGTGGTCATGAACTCAGCAAGACTACAGGAAATGCTGGAGGAAGACTGGCTTGTGGTGTTATTGGTATTGCTAAGTAAAAAAAATCAAAGTTGTACCAAAAAGTATTGTTGCCCTAAAAATGGCCCATGGTTTTAATACAATGATTGTTGTATTTAGGTGTATATTGTAACACAAGTTCTGAATTGTTGAAAAATAAATCTAATTTCGTAATTTTTTGTTGTTCTTTTTGTTACAGATTGGTGTAAAAATTAAGATGATAAGATTTTATATATATAAAATAAAATACAAACATTATAATGGCCCATAAGCTTTTCCTCGGTGCTTAAACTGAGAAAGTACTGTCAATTTGTCCTTACAGGTATATATATATGGAAGACCTTTGTCTGACTTTGACAAACTTAACTTAGGGTGCATTAAATTAAACGTAACCTCGTTACCAAGGTATTTTCTACATTGGCATCGAACGTTAGTTTATTTCATTGGTCCTTACAAATGAGACAAACTTGGCGATCCGTATAATCGTGGCCTGATGGTTGCGGGTTCGAATCCCCCATCACCAAACATGCTCGTCCCCTTCAGCCGTGGGGTGTGTGTATGTTATAACGTGACGATCATTCCCACTATTCGTTGGTAAGAGTAGCCCAACAGTTTGCGGTGGGTGATGTTGACTAGCTACCCTTCACCATTGTAAGAGTCCTAATGGTATTTCTTTGGCTTCTGACCCCAAGCTATACTGACGAGACTTAGAGGCGAAACTTCGGTCCACAGCAAAGGGTCCGGCCAATCAAAGAACGCATTAGGACTCTTCGTCACAGACTCGTTTCAATTTCACCTCTGGTGAAAAAAGAACTCTTTGACACACACACACACACACACACACACACACACACACACACTACACACACACACACACACACACACACACTACTAATTACTTAATAGTTACTATAATATACGAATAACG
>NW_013668453.1:3994-10882 GCF_000517525.1 Limulus polyphemus | reverse complement strand
CACACACACACACACACACACACACACACACACACACACACACACACACACACACACACACACACACTCAATCTTTAAATAGTTCGTATAATATCGAATAACGAATTCGACGAAATATCGTAACATTATTCACATACCGAAATTAACTTACGTTATTATATGGTGACGTAATACGGACTCGAAACCACCTAGTTGTATTTTAACAAGGAAATGTAGCCGTACAAACAGCACAACGACAAGTTTCTTCACTTGTGTGTACTTTTATCTTTCCGTATACAAAACAAATAGCACGTGTAAAACTTGTACGTTTAGTCTCTTCTGAGGTTGGTGGGAGGGGAGAGACGTGAAGGCTTATGACGGTAAAGACCGGGTTTCGATATCCACGACGGGCACGGCACAGATAGCCCACCGTGTAACTTTGTACTCAATTAAAAAAAACCCATTAAGATCTAGATGCTAATTATACTTTTATATCATTCATAAAGTTATTTAAGTGATTCTGACGGCATCATATTTATTCACACACGTACTTGTTATGACTAACTCGCACGGGTATAACCTATATTAGAAAAATTGGAGGGTGTTGATTCACTGGAAAATGTACTTTTACACAGTGACGTCCTACGTGTTTACAGGAAAGAAGCGAATTTTTTGTCTTCTCGTCATAGTCAAGGTACGTGCGCTTGGTTACAGTATTTTCATAGACAACTTATGTTGTAGATGCAGTTACAATAAACTGGTTCGTGTTATATTTTCCCCCCATTTTAAGAAATTTAATGCTTTCTCTCATTATGTGAAGTGGGTCCCTTACGTTTCTCCTTGAAATATTAATTTACGTTAGGTAATTTTATTTTTGTATTCTATTTCGCAACAGATGGCGCAACGCTCTTACACAAGTTTCGTAAACGTTTCATGATACTTCTCGGTAGTGTTGATGCTTAATAAATTTCAATATTAGGCTAAAGATAAAATGTAGGCGTATAAATAGCTTCTGTTCACCCACTGTTGCGTAGGTGAGATCTGTCTGTATGTTGTTAGCACATTTTTGGCGTTCGTTCGTATTTACACAAGTGGAAATACACGTACATAATGATACACAATTTGTAATATACGAGTACAAACATGAGTTATAAAGATGAAACTTTAATACTCATTCCTATCCCTGACTTTCGTGCAATGTGAAAAATTGTTCCGCCATCTTGGCTCCATGTAAAGCGGCATCTAGCAGATCTAGAACTATTTAAAGTTGTAGTTTTTTAGCTTTAATAAGGTATTAATTACTGTTAAACAACTTTTATGAACTTTATACAGTTTGAGATAAAATACTACTGTTGATTAATGAACTATAGGTGGCGTCATATAAGTTTATTATGCAATTATTACCGTTATAAAAAAAATTGAGCGTGGCTTAGTGGTTAACGTATCGGACTGAGGATTCGCGGGTCTTAGGTTCATGTCGTGGTGCCATTGAAAGTATGAATAAGAGTGAAAATCCCAGTATTCGGTTAAGAGTAGCCTACTGAGGCGGTTATAAGAGTTGGCGGTAGGTGTTGTTGTCTTCCTCCCTTCCATCTAGTAACAGCCAGGTGGTTAGGGCACTCAACTCGCAATCTGCGGGTCGCGGGTTCGAATCCCCTTCACCGAACATGCTCGACCTTTCAGTCGTGGGGGCGTCTAATGTGACGGTCAATCGTTGGTAAAAAGAGTAGGCGATGGGTGGTGATGACTAGCTGCCTTTCATTTAGTCTTACACTGCTAAATTATGGATGGCTAGCGCAGATAGCTCTCGTGTAGCTTTGCGCGAAATTCCAAATAAACAAACAAATCCATCTAGTACATTACTTCAAATTTAGGGATGGTTAAATTTGTTTTCTAACAACAAATCCACTTTCTTACAAGAGGAATGACAAAGAAATAACCGGAATTTTGAAGCGCAGCTAGCTCTCGAGTAGATCTGCGCGAAATTCAACAAACAAACTGTTCAGGTTTGTGGTTAAGAATTAGGGACAGTTATGTCTCTGACCTTACCGTTCAGTCCATTGTGTGCATAAAGTATTGTTGAACGTTAAAAACACTAACACAGGCCTGAAATGTTCTAATGTAATTCCTGTACGCTGAATCCGATAATGATTTCCATTTTTTACCATCGCGTACAGATTTTTCACAAAACGTCATATGAACTTTTAAATAAGTGAATCATTTTTCATTGAAAGCGGGTCACATTTTGTTATGCTTAAAATGTTAACGACCACTCGCTATAGATTTCTCTAGACCAATCGCGACGTGAGAGTCTTATCGATCGTTCGAGAACCCAAACATAATAATAAACAATGTTCATTGCGGTAAACGAAATAATTTGATCTAAGTAATTTTTTTTCCATCCATTTGTAGAAAATCCTTAGAAAAAAATAAAACATTCGAAATCTGCGTAGCTGAATTATGAAAAAAAATCCGTTATTAAAACCAAAACCAATTTTATGAAGTTTAAATTCGCAGGCCCGTGTTGCTAAAAATTAAAAATGCTAAAATTTATAATTATTAATTATGGTAAAAAAAAATCTGAGATGGCGTTGTTGATTAAAATTTATATTTGTATTATTCGCCAACAGAAAAACATCAACATTTGTTGCATATAGATATTTCGTCGTAGAAAGTTCATCGAGGTTAGTACCGACTGTAACTGATGTAAATTATATCTCCAATGAAACAATTTCTCAAATTAATGTTATCAAATTTAATAGGAAGAATTAATATCTTTGTAACGCATACAAGTTAAGTTGATAAATCAAAAAGCATTCTAAACATTTTATTCCTAATTGTTGAAAATGTAAGGCCATTCTTTCAGTTTTCATAAGGAGATTACGTTTTATTTTGTCTTTCCGAAACTCTAGAATCTTAACTTATTTATTTTTTTACGGAAACAAAACTGAAATCTGGTTAATGAAGGAATAATTACTGTGGTAAAAAACAAAACAAAAAAAAACGAAGCTGTCGGGCAACATTTGAAAGAGAAGTGATTTATGGCCTTTCGAAAAAAAATCAAACTAATAAAAGTTGGCCTAAAAAAAAAGCCTATAACTTACTATCAATCACACTGTCGATTTACGTTATTATTGCCTGACAAACCAGGATGTTTCATAATGTTTTAGTCGAGAACGTGAATATGCCTTTCAATTTATTCTTCACGCCAGATTTTTTGTTCGGTTAATCTTCGTCGCGCACTTTAATTGCATTAAACTTTAAATCGTGGAAAAACATTCGATATTTTAAAAGTAATTTGAAATACATGCTCCCAGTGACACAGCGGTAAGTCTGAAGGCTTATAACTCTAAAAACTGGGTTTCGATACTCGGGTTGGGCACAACACAGGTAGCCCATTATATAGCTTTAGGCATAACTACAAACAAACAAACTGAAATATATATATATATTTGTAATGTCGCATAGTACAACGTATAAATTTGTACGGTTTGTTTGTTTTGAGCGAAAAGCTACACGATAGGCTATCCATGGAAAGGAATCGAGCTCCGGATTTTAGAGTTGTAAGTCTATAAAACTTTCTGCTATGGGGGATAGTTTGTAAGATATTTTGTGGCATATGACACTCTCCGTTAATATATAGCAAAAGTAATGAACAAGAAATTAAATTATTCCATGAATAATTAATCTTAAATTCCATAAAAGTTAAATATATATATAAGGTATTTGGAACAACGTTTTTCAACCTCAACAGCACGTTATGTGACACATAGGCTTAACGTTCAGATCGGAGATCCTTTTTACAGCATGCATAGGACAGGCAACATTACCTGGAACGTAGTTGATGTTGACCTGCCTGTTATTAATAACGTGCTCTATGTTTTTCTCGAGCCACCCACTCCCTATATTTAGGGGGTACAAATGTTTGTTTTAAATTTTAAAGATGATCCTCTATGTACCGAATTATATTTCCTAACCTCTCCCCTCCCTGCCATCTTAGGATTTGTTGGAACATGTCAGGACTTGTACAGTTTTTATGTACGTCTTACTTTGTGGACATCAGTACCGTCACTTCAAGTTAATTACTTTGGTTTAACCATAGTTTATTTAGTGACATTTACTAATGATAAAATTGAAATAATAGCGAAAGTATTGTTAATTACATTCATTATATACTTAATCAAAGAATAAAAAGTTGAAAAATAAATTGTTTTGGGGACAGTACTTAGTTTTAAATCACGGCAAAAAAAAAAAAAAAAAAATAACAAAACATACGTAGGTTTAAAAAGTGTATGAAAGCCAAAAATAAGAAACTCCTTAACCCAACCGCTTTCGTAAGGTAGGCGAACTGTTTGCCCTTGGTATAGAAAAATCCACCTTTAGAAATTGCTTGGATTATAAGAGTTTCTTCTTTTTGTCTTAGTTTTGAACAATATTGTGAATATTATGGATTTGTCAGTGTGTCTAGGCCTACTTCTATGTTCAGTGACAAATATTTTCAAATAAAGGTGTTGTTCTACCGTATTTTACACCCGAGTTTGACCACTAAAACATCCCTTACCCGAGAAGTTCAGAACGCGCATGCAGTCTTCTTTACCACATGATTGAATGGACTTCTTATGGTGCTGGGTATTTTCACACATGGGATACTTGTTTTCTTGTGGTTCTGGGTGTTTTCCTACATGCGATGCTTGGTTTCTTGTGGTCCTGGTTGTTTTCACACATGGGATACTTGTTTCCTTGTGGTCCTGGGTTTTTTCACTCATGGGATACTTGTTTTCTTGTTATACTCTTTAGTGTTGTGTCAGAATATTGAAGTCGTCCATATTAGGTTCAGAAAAATTCATAAAATCACTGGGCAAAAACAGAATTTCCCTTGAAATCAACGACTTGATTTCACTGTTTTACAGAGCAATTGGAATCCTTTTCTGTTGATTCACACCAAGAAGATTAAAATCGGACAGTTTGGAAGTTGAACTGTCCTTTTATGTTTATATAGAGATCTGCTGTTATTTGTAGGTTAGTTACGATTACTTTGATTAAAGACAAACAAACTTACTACACGAAAACTGACATTTCAGCACGCGCCTTCACTTACTGTATAAAAAGAGATTATAAGCCTGGTGGTCTGGGCGCTCGACTCGCAATCTGCAGGTCGCGGGTTCGAATACCCGTCACCGAACATGCTCGCCCTTTCAGCTGTGGAGGCGTTATAATGTAACGATCAATCCCACTATTCGTTGGTAAAAGAGTAGCCCAAGAGTTGGCGGTGGGTGGTGTTGACTAGCTGCCTTCCTTCTAGTCTATCACTGCTAAATTATGTACGGCTAGCCCTCGAATAGGTTTTCGCGAAATTCATAACAAACCGAATCAAAAAAGGGGAGCAAACTTTCAAAATAAAACACAAAATTGGCTTCTCAATATGTTTTTGCTTGAAAATTTTAGACAGCGTTTTATGCTTCTATTCGGGGAATTATTTTGATAAAAACAGACATTGATCTTAATTTAAGATTAAATATATTCCCGTTATAAGCACCTCTCGTGTGTCTTCAGAAGAAATGTTATCTCATTAATAGAATTTGCTAAACGTGATGATTTATTTCCCGGGAGATATTTCCTCTTCTGAAACGTCATTCCGCGTGATTTGATTTCTCTTTGAAAGCATTACATCCTGGAAATAAATGTATTATATCAGATCTTGTCTTTTCGACTAAAAGAATACAGATGATATGTAAAGCCCTTTGTCTTATGAACTGCATGAAAATTAAAAAAAAGAAGATAAAATTGGGTGGAAAAAAAAATAAAGAGAGGAAAGAAACCTGCAGAGATTCCAATATTTGCTAACCAATCCTGTAAGGCTTCTTTTCTTTGTAAACCAGCAGTCAGATCCTTTAACTTAATACTTGTTTAACCTAATTTACACTTATGTTCTCCGACGTGGGCAAACACTGCTAATGAACCTTGTTCCGTCGCTAATTTGATTTTGTGGGAACCGTATTTGGACAAAATGCACTCGAGCAACAAATGAGAGTTTTCATTTGGATAACCACGTGATTCGATGATTAAAACTTGTTACTGGAGGTTTCTATTGTATCCATAATTAAACGTGTTTAATCCTCGTGTAGAAAAATTTAAGGTTCCTAATTGCATTATAATCCTTCTACCTAACTTTGAAAAGTAAATATTTTTTGTAGTGTGTTATATGGAAGAATTTGAACAGATTTCTACTTCCTTCATTTTAGGCCTAGCTCTAATTTTCTTTAGCTGGAAGGTAGATAGCCAGTTGTACATTGATATTATGGATTCCCCATGTACATGTTGTTCCTTGTAGCCCAGAACAGAGGGAAGCTTATTGATTATTTTCTTTTATTATGTTAGAACATCATATTTCAGGTTTAGGTTTAAAATAGCCCAAAAACTAAAAGATTTTCTGGAGGCTGTACCCTCCTCTTTCTATGACTCTTGGGTGTTCTTAGGTCAAAATAATGTTCGGAGGGTTGCATCCCCTCTCTCTCTCTTTGGCCTATTTGTGAAGTGTATAGGGGCCAGGTAATATTATTAACGACAGCCGCATTTCATGGCAGGTAGTAAAGCAGAATACGGATGTGTTTATTTTGGTTTCTACATCTTCCGGCTGAGGTCAAGCGGAAGAAGAAATATGGCGACTATTGTAATTTACCAGTGCAATAAATGTGAAGGTAAATCGATTATCTACTAATTACTGCCCAAATAAACACAATGATAAAGCTTAACAAATTAAAATTCAGCGATTATTAAATACTAACAGTTTACCTGGCATACCAAGAATATATATATTGTTGCGTCATCGAGATCATGTGATTCTCACGCTTTCTACTTTCTAGAATTATCCTGTACTTTGGCGAATGTTCTAGTTCTTA
This sequence comes from Limulus polyphemus, assembly GCF_000517525.1. NCBI lineage: Eukaryota > Metazoa > Arthropoda > Merostomata > Xiphosura > Limulidae > Limulus > Limulus polyphemus. The sequence continues at coordinate 4,004 of NW_013668453.1, read as the reverse complement.
CTAGATATAG
>NW_013668453.1:0-2988 GCF_000517525.1 Limulus polyphemus | reverse complement strand
ATCTTTCATGACAACTTATAGTTACTGGTTTGTTATATAAAACTTTAATCCTTATAAGAAGCTCTTGTTGTTTACCCTAGCGTGTTCGAAACCAAGTCGAGAAAGTAAACAAAGATTGCTGTGTTAAATACGTAATAATTAGCCACTAGATAATCGACAGTTCTTTATACTTATAGTTTGGCGTTTCGTTCCAAATTCGGCTGTTTACATCTATCGAAATTAGCAGCTTTCAAGAACTATGAATAATACCGACAAGCACATTTGATTGGTGTACACAATTCTTTAAAGAGCCAATGAGAATTTGTTTACTTAAAAATGGAAGGTCGGCCAAGGGAGTGCTGCCCTCTCGATGAAAGAAGAAAACACGTAAGTGTTTTTAAGGAGCATAAATGAAAACCTTAAATTGCGTAACCCCTGAGATAATAAGCTCCAAAATATGTCAGACTAGATACACGTAAAGCTGGTAATTCATTGGTCAAAATAAATGTTTTTGTAACACGCAAGGATAAAGAGAAGCAATGTACGCTGAAACGCATCCAGTCGTACCCTAAATTAGACCTGTTTCACAAATATTCCAAGCTTAGGTAAGATAAGATATTCCGTCGTTTCTCGCGGTAGCTGAGCATTAAGTCTAAGACTTTTCACCGTAAAAATAGGGTTTCGATACCCCTGGTTGGGCAGCGCACAAATAGCTCATTGTGTAGCTTTGCGCCTAACAACAAACAAACATATTACCAGTTTTTTGTTTTACATCAATTACTCACAAGTTGTAATTATAGAAATTAAAGAAAGTTAAAAAAAGAAAAACTAACAAAATTCAACATTAAACAGATAACACAATGAAAATTAGCTAAAAGGTTGAGGAATAAAGAAAACATTGTCATGAATTTTTGTGAACACGTGTGAAATCGTCAAAAGGCAAACTGAATAACACCAGCCCCTAATTATTGTTCTGACGGCCTCTTAATTATATGACCGAAAACCACCGGTAGGGGAGATGTGGGGAAAGGAGGATTTGGTGACTGGGGTGAGCAACGTTGTTTAATAATCACAAAAATGCCATTTCTGGAAGAAATGTAACTTTTTCAATAGCTGTATCGGTATGTACTTAAATATTAAATACAGACATAATTACAATATGCTAGCTGTTTGAGAGTAGGGCTACGTAGTATCTGTTTATCTGAATCATAAGTTATATTACATATAAGTATATAATGGAATTTGCTTTTAATCTTTATTTCAACCTCTAAACAAATGGAACTTAAGTAGATAAGATTAATGATCGTGTTCGACCTCGAAAGAACAGTAACCTAGATTGTGGTGCCATCTATTATCTCTTAAGTAAACAACTGTGGACTGACAAAAGGACAATTATTTAACAACAAATTATAGATAATTATTTGAATTACTTTTATCGATGGCTGTGAGATATTATGTATTAACAAAGTACGAGTGGGTGCACTATGTAGTTCTTTGTCTTGGTTTGGTTTGTCGTATGAGATGAAATGTGAAATATCTGTCAGTACGAAAGGTCGATGATAATCTTTTGTAACTTGTTTGTTTGTTAAGAGTAACAATTACAAAAAACGTCGTTTTATGTAATTGTTACTCATAATATATCAGCACAACGTGACTTAAAAAGAACTATTGTTTGTTTGTTGTTAACTTATCTGTTATGTACCAACCACAGGTATCTTAACACGATTTTTAGCAATATAAGCCTTAAAAATGGCGGCTGAGCCACTGGAGCGGGGGGGGGGGGGTTGTTACTAATTAAAATGAAACTGTGAAAAAACGCACACCTAAAGTTATTAATTCTTTTATTAATTGCTAAATACAAACGCAATAATGAAATATAAAAATGTATTTATAGCAATAAATAAATCACACATATAAGACAATATGTTTTATTTTATTTTTCTATGAATTGGTTCCTAAAACAAACAATAAAGAGAAATTATTATTCAAGCTTAATTACACGTTTCCTCTGATTACTGTTAATTAGCAGAAGAAAACATTTTAGGAGTATTCAATGTTTAATAAATAATTTTGACACGAACACAAATACAGTTTTGTTACTGTGTTATAATGGATGCTTTGCTTCGCGTTTCTCACTCGTTTTGTTTAATTAACAAATTCGCATATTTCAAGAGCTCTGTTTATTTTTATTATGTTGTCGTAAGAAACTTTACCATGCAGTTTAAACGAATATACTAAGCCTAGATAAAGTCTCTGAAAAATGTACGATTTTCAGATTCTGTTTACTCAGTTCCGTTGCTAATTTTCTTTTTGTGTATAATTCACCACTTCTACAGGAGAAAATTAAAGATTGTGTCGATCGACGTCTCCCACAATCGCTTGCGACATGTCTCGACAGCGACCTCTATAGAAGTAAAATGTTGTTTTCGTGTCTTCTTATCCCGTAATGCTGGATTCCATCTGAATATATGAACTTAGGAAACTATTCATCAAATATACCCATTTTAAAAGTCAAAGAAGTGTTTGTTTGGTATGATGGATTGCAGTTTGTTTTGTATGATCTCATACGTACAGATTATTTGTACATAGATTTTTTTTCAATGGTGGTGACTATTGGATAGCTATAAAGTTCCAGAAACATAATTTTACTTCCAAGATTCAGCCCAGGAAATTCTTGCCTTGGATATTTTTTTTTTACGTATTCTTTCTGATAATCCATTCTAATCATGTCCGAGAAAGTTCCTTCGTTGTACGTCCCTCACTATTAGATATATTGTTTTTTGTTATTCCTCGTCTTCTCGAACTCACTTACAGATTAGATGAATACATTTAAAGACTGCTACCAATCTTGTCCAAAATATTGGAAAGAATCTAGTTTCCGGAGAACATCCGTCCTATTACATCAACTCAAACTAAAGAAATTTAATGTCGTATTCAGCTTTACAGAGGAAATATTTAAAAAACAACAACAACAACAATTAAAACTGCGATATTGCAGCCCAAAAGGGG
>NW_013668452.1:169978-171593 GCF_000517525.1 Limulus polyphemus | reverse complement strand
TGAATAAAATGTAACTTAAGTTTTGTATATTTTTTACGTTTTTTTTGTTTTTGTTTTAAGTTAAGCACAAAGCCACACAATGGGCTATCTGTGCTCTGCCCACCACGGGTATCGAAACCCGGTTTCTAGCGTTGTAAGTCCTCAGGTATACCGCTGTGAACTGAGGGGGCTTAAGGTTTTGATATGCGTCGACATGTAACGCAGTGAATTCATTTTATTAAAATAAACGAGCTATAGAGAAGAAATATTGTCCAAAGTTAGGTATCAAATTCTAAGTCTTCTTCAGTTGTTATAAACAGATGAATAGTATACACCAGTTACACTTTGTGTTAGTAACTTACGTCACACCAGTTACACTTTGTGTTAGTAACTTACGTCACACCTGTTACACTTTGTGTTAGTAACTTACGTCACACCTGTTACACTTTGTGTTAGTAACTTACGTCACACCTGTTACACTTTGTGTTAGTAACTTACGTCACACCAGTTACACTTTGTGTTAGTAACTTACGTCACACCTGCTACACTTTGTGTTAGTAACTTACCTCACACCGGTTACACTTTGTGTTAGTAACTTACGTCACACCAATTTCAGTTACTGAATTTGTATTAGTAACTGACCTCACCCCAGTTCTAGTTGCTGTATCTGTGTTAATAACTTACCTTACTACTGTTCTAGTTGCTATATCTATGTTAGTAACGTACTTCACTATTGTTCCAGTTGCTGTATCTGTGTTCATAACGTACTTCACTATTGTTCCAGTTGCTGTATATGTGTTCATAACGTACTTCACTATTGTTCCAGTTGCTGTATCTGTGTTAATAACGTACTTCACTACTGTTCCAGTTGCTGCATCTGTTTTAATAACGTACTTCACTACTGTTTCAGTTGCTGTATCTGTGTTAGTAACGTACTTCACTACTGTTCCAGTTGCTGCACCTGTGTTAATAACGTACTTCACTACTGTTTCAGTTGCTGTATCTGTGGTAATAACGTACCTCACTATTGTTCCAGTTGCTGTATCTGTGTTAATAACGTAGTTCACTACTGTTCTAGTTGCTATATCTATGTTAGTAACGTACTTCACTATTGTTCCAGTTGCTGTATCTGTGTTCATAACGTACTTCACTATTGTTCCAGTTGCTGTATCTGTGTTCATAACGTACTTCACTATTGTTCCAGTTGCTGTATCTGTGGTAATAACGTACCTCACTACTGTTCTAGATGCTATATCTATGTTAGTAACGTACTTCACTATTGTTCCAGTTGCTGTATCTGTGTTAATAACGTACCTTACTACTGTTCCAGTTGCTGCATCTGTGTTAATAACGTACTTCACTACTGTTTCAGTTGCTGTATCTGTGTTAGTAACGTACTTCACTACTGTTCCAGTTGCTGCATCTGTGTTAATAACGTACTTCATTACTGTTTCAGTTGCTGTATCTGTGTTAGTAGCGTACTTCACAATTGTTCCAGTTGCTGCATCTGTGTTAATAACGTACTTCATTACTGTTTCAGTTGCTGTATCTGTGGTAATAACGTACTTCACTACTGTTTCAGTTGCTGTATCTGTGGTAATAACGTACTTCACTACTGTTTCAGTTGCTGTATCTG
>NW_013668452.1:167759-169156 GCF_000517525.1 Limulus polyphemus | reverse complement strand
ACCATGTGTATGTCATTGTTGTCAGACCTCCACATATAGCAAACGTAATTAATCATAACACACACATTAGTATCTTTAGTCCACAAACAAAGTCACACTAAACTTAATCAACTATTTGTATGTTCATTGCTGTCAGACCCCTACATCTAAAGTAAAAATAAATGTATTATCCATAACACTTGTCACTGTGTTTTTCGTCGCGCCTAAGAATAAAAAGTATCGCTTTTCAATCCACTCTGGAATCAAGTGAACGATCAGAATAAATGGTAGCTATTACCATTAATTCTGTCTTCTTCGTGTATCCAACCTTTCTAAATTATCAGGCGGGAAAAGTAGATTGACTCCAAAAAATTTTTCATCACATAAACACGTGCTGGTAGAAATAAGTGGTTTGTTAAATATCTGTTACGATTGGACCTTTTGGCTCGCACCGACATTTCAGACTTCATCTGTAAAATTTACAAGTTCATTGTGTGACTCGTTGCATCTTCAAATATTTGCATCTTTTCGTACAGTTGTAATCTATTTTATTGAGCACGTGAAGTGATTATTTGTAGGGTGACATCTTTAATGGCGTCTTTTTCAAAGATAATAAGGTTGCTTGTATTCAAACAGCATATAGTAATAGGCTATAGGAGTTCCAGTAACTAAAGCAAATGTAGTTTTAATAAGTTTTGTGTCTTTTATTGGTAATGATTATGTTTGTTCAGGTTTTTGAAGTGAAACTTGTACATATCAATATTGTGTCTCGCAGCTTGACTGTGACCACTTGGTTGCCCCAGACGCTTTGTTGGGTGTGTCCACCTGATGTCTGGGTACCGCCCCTGAATCGGCTGCCTGCCTCATTACGCGTCAACAATGTGGGTTCACTAGCGAGAAAGTTGGCGTGACATCAGCTGCCATCTTATCTCGCATGGTCGCACTTTACTGCAAGCTGGACGTTAACGTGCTCGTGTTTTGGCACGTCGAAGGGTAGTGTTAGAATTACAGTTTTGTTATGCTCTGAAATTCGCGAGAACCAGGAGTGTTTTCATGAGACTAAATCATGCATAAGTTCATTGTTCTGTCCACATACTTTCAGTATAACGACTCACTAGGTGCTGTAACTCATCTTTTTTCGCTTCCACTTGTCGAGCTGTTAATTTAGTAAAGAAAGGAAACTTACTTAAATTCAGTTTTTATATATTTTTCATACAGCATCCTTTTTTTTTCTTCGTATTTATTGGTTGAATTTTGCTTTCGTAGTTGCTCTTGATGATGAATTTACTGAGTCTTAGATCCTCAGAAATTCTCTCCCAGGTTGAATTTTGCTTTCGTAGTTGCTCTTGATGATGAATTTACTGAGTCTTAGATCCTCAGAAATTCTCTCCCAGGTTGAATTTTGCTTTCGTAGTTGC
>NW_013668452.1:165991-167442 GCF_000517525.1 Limulus polyphemus | reverse complement strand
GAATTTTGCTTTCGTAGTTGCTCTTGATGATGAATTTACTGAGTCTTAGATCCTCAGAAATTCTCTCCCAGGTTGAATTTTGCTTTCGTAGTTGCTCTTGATGATGAATTTACTGAGTCTTAGATCCTCAGAAATTCTCTCCCAGGTTACTCCCCCTCGATGTTGTTTCATTTCTAAAAAGAAAAATAAACAAAGTTACTTTCATGAGTATGTTAGAAAGGGGATTACTTTCTGTGCGGAGGAATCTCCAGATGATAAACTTTGCAATTTCTAATTTTAAACTTTGGTTATTAATTATAAAAAAAACTATCATTGAGTAAAAAAAAACAACAATCCTGTCAAATCTGTTTTTAACGTTAGTTTAGTTCTAACAGTTCAAATTAAACTTTGTTAAGTGGAATTCGAGATACCTTTTTACCTCTCACAAAACTTTTTATAAATGTTTATGATAATCACTTTATAAGTGATTCACAGTATATATATATATATATTTCAATTCAACCACTGTGAACCACATTTAACCCTGCTAGACTTGTCGATGATAAGGGCTCCACCGGTTTTTTAAGCACATTTTCTAAACTATTTATTCAACAAATTGCATTTCGGTCCATACCTTTCTTGGTAACAGGATCTCTTGTTATACGTGAGTGACTTAATAAATAAAAGACTTAAACACAAATATTATCAGTATTGCAACTAATCCCAATATAATTACTGCTAGGGTTCTTTGGATATTTTACGTAGAAAGTGAGTGACTTCATCCAATTTATGTGGTCAGTTTTTTTTTTTTTTTGCACTAAGTGTTTGAATAAGCAAAATCATAACATTACTCAATATGTAGACTTCAGCGCTACCGTACGGTAGAAAAACAAGGCTGTAATTTTAGGGTTTAAAATAAGAGGCGCATCTCCGTCAACACATTAAGCCCCTGATTTGGGATCTTATTGAACTATTGATATTTTTGCCCGTGTGATTGACTTATTAAAATATACTATTGAAGTTTTAAATTTCTTAGGATTGATGTTTGTTTCATTTATTTTTATAGCTTCATTACTCACTACCAGTTTTTCACTTAAAGTTATAATTATATAAGTTTTGGAAACGTAAGTAACTTTGATATATATGTCATAAGTTTCTTTATTGGAGCGATAGAGAGTGGTATATTTTATTTAAACTTCAGAGTGAAACAAATAACACAAAGCACACAAAAGCATTCTTTAACAAATCCGCAGCAGCTGAGTGGAGACACACGGGATTGTTGGTAAGAGGGTAGAGCACTTCCGTTACAGCTAAGTGAAGACATACTGGATTAATAATAAGAGGGTATAGCACTTCCGTTACAGCTGAGTGGAGACACACGGGATTGTTGGTAAGAAGGTATAGCACTTCCGTTACAGCTCAGTGGAGACACGCGGGATTGTTGACAAGAGGGTATTGCACATCCGTTACAG
>NW_013668452.1:159969-164991 GCF_000517525.1 Limulus polyphemus | reverse complement strand
ACACGGGATTGTTGACAAGAGGGTATAGCACATCCGTTACAGCTCAGTGGAGACACACGGGATTAATAATAAGAGGGTATAGCACTTCCGTTACAGCTCAGTGGAGACACGCGGGATTGTTGACAAGAGGGTATAGCACATCCGTTACAGCTCAGTGGAGACACACGGGATTAATAATAAGAAGGGCATACCACTTCCGTTACAGCTCAGTGGAGACACATGGGATTGTTGATAAGAAGGGCATATCAGTGACTTGTTTTAGGGACAGTATAATCATTAATAAATTTTGATCAAAGGAAGATTTGTCATATAGATCGGAACTAAAAAGTAACTTACAAGTTAGTGAAACCAGTTCTATAAAAAACGATCTCACATGAAGTACAGAATATCATAAGTTTAAGCAAAAGAAAATTAAAACCTATAATGTATTAAATCATGGATACCCTCGCTATTAACCTATTTTCGTCTTTTAGATTGTGGTGGGTCTTCTATTGTTTCGTCGGTTAGATTGTGATGAGTCGTCTGTTGTTTCTTCGGTTAGATTGTGGTGAGTCCTCTGTTGTTTCGTCGGTTAGATTGTGGTGAGTCATCTGTTGTTTCGTCGGTTAGATTGTGGTGGGGTCTTCTATTGTTTCGTCGGTTAGATTGTGGTGAGTCCTCTGTTATTTCGTCTGTTAGATTATGGTAGGTCTTCTATTGTTTCGTCGGTTAGATTGTGGTGAGCCCTCTGGTGTTTCGTCGGTTATATTGTGGTGAGTCGCCTATTGTTTCGTCCATTAGATTGTGGCGGGTCGTCTGTTGTTTCGAACATTAGATTGTGGTGAGGCCTCTGTTGTTTCGTCCGCTAGATTGGGGAGAGGGGTCGTCTATTGTTTCGTTCATTAGATTGTGGCGGGTCGTTTATTGTTTCGTCATTAGATTGTGGTGGGTCCTCTATTGTTTCGGCCATTAGATTGTGGTGGGTCCTCTATTGTTTCGGCCATTAGATTGTGGTGGGTCCTCTATTGTTTCGGCCATTAGATTGTGGTGGGTCCTCTATCTTATTACATAGTTTAAAAGTAAAAACTCAACTTTTCATTAGAATTATTTATCACAAATATATCGCGGTTTAACAAACAATGTTGCTTCCTTTTATACTTCTAATGCTAGTATTCGTGGCACATTACGAAGACGTGTTTGTAGTTTTTTTATCATTCGTTATGTATAAGCGAGTCACGTGTAAGTGACCGACTTTTTTCCTAGTGAACATTTTCAGGTGTTCAGAGACAGAGCATAGTTTATACTACTGTCATTAATTGTGTGAATCTCATAACTATGAATATGAACTAATAGAAAACGATAAATTTACATGATTCGTCGAAAACCGGTTTTCAAAGGTAAAAAATTAATTCTATGCCCTATGACAGTAATTGTGTGTTTGTTTGTTGTTCAGCACAAAGCTACAGAATGGCTATTTGTACCGCGCTCACCACTGGTATCAAAACCCGGTTCTTAGCATTATAATCCATCAAACTCATTGCTTATCCAATGGGGGGGGGGGCGTCACTCGGTGGGAGTATAGATTGTTGCATTATTTTAATAAGAATACTCAGGTGCCGCTGACGCATATAAACCAACGCATATTAATCAATAAATGAGGATTAGGCTTAACAAACAGCTAAACTCGTTTCTGTCCAACTGTACCAAGGATACGACCAGTTCTTCGTTAATACTAATACTCGTTTTAAAACAAAATCCACAAAGACAGAGATAGGGAAAAAATAAGTAAACCACTTCTATTTCGAAACCTCCCTTCTTTTACTTTACAACACAGTAACTCCTTTTTATCTTCAAGCTTAAGTCTTGGTTATTCGAACATAAATATATGTATGCTTGTTTTAGCGTGATACAGCTGGGTGTTTAATAATGAACCAGATAAAAATCACTTCTTATTAAGTATACGACGTCATCAGATAGTTAAGTGTTGACAAAAATAAAAGACAGTTTGAGATTAAGGACAGAGACAACTTGAGTTTAGGTACTCGTTGATCTCACTAGTTTCAGTTTTATAGTGAAACTATGCGGTTAATACTTTTAAATAAATCAGTTCATCCGTATTTCTGATCAGTGTTAAAGTAACAAACTGCCACTTTATTAAGGTGCAGCTTATAAGGTGATGTCGAAATTAAGCATAATTTTAATATTCATTTAGATGTCTGACTTTTCGATTAGCTAAAACCTCTTTCTACCTGCACGTGTCAATGTTTCAAGATTTCCTCAATTTTACTTCGAAAGTAAGATGATAATTTATTTTTAAGTGTGACAACGTAAATAAGTTTTGACCTGCTCAGTAAACTTCTACTTTATACGTTACAGATGTGAGACTTTACAATCGTGAAACATTGTTGATTTGAAAAATCAAAATCGTGAGACATTGAAGGTATGAGAAATCGTGTTCATGAGACATTGAAGGTATGAGAAATCGTGTTCATGAGACATTGAAGGTATGAGAAATCGTGTTCATGAGACATTGAAGGAATGAAAAATCGTGTTCATGAGACATTGAAGGAATAAGAAATCGTGTTCATGAGACATTGAAGGTATGAGAAATAGTGTTCATGAGACATTGAAGGAATGAAATATCGTGTTCATGAGACATTGAAGGTATGAGAAATCGTGTTCATGAGACATTGAAGGTATAAGAAATCGTGTTCATGAAACATTATTTTAAACTTGTGAATAGCTGAAGAATAACTCGAAAAGGTAAGGAAAATTGAATGTGTACATATTTTCATTATGATAATTACGTTATTAATTAACGTACTAACATGTGTGATGATTTGTTGTCGTTATATTTCACCATTTCGTAACTTTGCTTTTCAATCTATTCTTTGCTTCTCAGTCCCAATCCTGCATGTTGTGGGCACTTTAAGTTACAGATATCTGTGTACTGAGTACCACATGTACACAAAAGTGATGTTAATATTTTGCATGAACAATATAAATGATACATCCTCAATGAATTAAAATAATATGTAGCATTAGCAGGCAAAGGTAACAATTAGTTTGCACCTGTAAAGAGCTGAACGTTGTTACCCGGTGCTTTGTTTACACCATTTTAGTGCAATGTGTTAAATGTAATCATCTCCAGTGTACAGTGTTGTTACCCTATGCTTTGTTTACACCATTTTAGTGCAATATGTTAAATGTAATCATCTCCAGTGTACAATGTTGTTACCCGGTGCTTTGTTTACACCATTTTAGTGCAATGTGTTAAATGTAATAATCTCCAGTGCACAGTGTTGTTACCTATGCTTTGTTTACACTTTTGCACTGCAAAGTGTTATAATTAAATAACCACAGTCACCATTTTAGTGCAATATGTTAAATGTAATCATCTCCAGTGTACAATTTTTAGTGCAATGTGTTAAATGTAATCATCTCCAGTGTACAATGTTGTTACCCTATGCTTTGTTTATGGTGTAAACAAAGCATAGGGTAACAACATTGTACACTGGAGATGATTACATTTAACACATAGCACTAAAATGGTTTAAACAAAGCACTGGGTAACAACATTGTACACTGAGAATATAAAACGTTGCACTTCAAAGCATCAATCAGCTGAGCATTGTGCAACTAAATGTACCTCAGTGTCTACAAAACGTACTAGTGTTTACGTGTTGCTCTGGGCTAGCTATCTTATGGTTGTGTTGATTGTAGAGACAGTTGGTAATTCAACACGAATCAACACGCTTTTTGTGTGTGTGTGTTTTTGCGGTTTAAAACTGCGTTACCCCAATTTCTTTCAAACGTGACAGAGAAATTTAAGAGATTTTGCGGTGTGGTATGGACTTTGTTGTAATGTTTTGATGTTCAACTATTTCTGTACAACCTTAGCAACAGGTGGTCACGCAAAACTGTCCATTATGCTCGATTATTGGCAATTTTCGTTAGTTTCTAGATCTGACACTGCCATTAACATTATAGTTTACGAGCATATCGTGATGTAACTGTTCCATCAATCACGACGTGTCCACTGTTTTACTACATTGCTGGTTCGGGATACTTTATCTTCGCTTTTTCTGCTGTCTATTTACTCTGATCAAACCCGTAGTATGCAAAACAAAATGGAGAGTAAGTACATTTTTTGGTGAGTGATGTGTATAACAGCGACGTTAAACATGTTAATATCACAGTGGCCATAATGTTGAATTGACCAGATCTTCTAAAATTCACCACCAAATTAGACTTTGTCGTATCCCTTAATGACCTCTGTTTTTCACAATTCACCATAAATACATTTAAACAATTATTGAAATCGATTTCAAAACATCAGTCTCCTTTGTCCTCCTTTTTATAATTTTTATTTTTCATATTCAAATTTTGTGTTCCTGATATATATATATATATATACTCAACTTATCGATATTAATACCTTTTGGCACTTAGAAAAACATCGAAAAAACTTTTTTGCATATTTTTTGTCAACCCTCCTACAAACTATGACTCAGCTTTACATACTTTTACAATCCAACTCATAAAAGGTGGCTACTTACTTTTACAATTTTCTAACTACCTTTCCGGTTATAAATGATTATTTGTATAAAACATTAATTCTTTTTAAAAGTAAGTAAAACACTTTACCACATTATCAATATATTTTAATTATATATAATATCCTTTAAGAAATTTAAACAAAAATGCGTAATTGATGTCTGTCAATATCTTTTGCCGGAATAAGTTTTGGTTTGATGAATAGAAGACTATTTATTTATAACTTTAGCCTAATGCTCTAAGTTTTCATTTTTGATTTTAATAATATGAAAAATACTATATCTGAAACATAATTTACAGCTGATTTCATATTCAACTGCCTCCCAGTGGTACAGTCTGCGGACTTACAACGCTAAAAACCGGGTATCGATACCCGTGGTGGGCACAGCACAGATAGCCCATTGTGTAGCTTTGTGCTTAATTATAAACAAACAAGCCATCTCATTGAGCTATAAATGGAGGAACAAAACAAGTAGTTATAAGGTA